>NW_028277097.1:3333333-3636363 GCF_059951505.1 Python bivittatus
GTTGAACATCAGAAAACCCAATTATGACATATTATGGGTTGGAGCAGCTATTGCTGTGGGAAAACTGCCTTTAGCAGCAATTACATGTATTTGGTTCTGCTTATCACTCTATCATTTATGTGAAGTGTTTGGATATAAGAAGAGCAAAGGGCAGGCTGTTCTCTATTTTCCCCTTGGTACAACTTCTATATGCTGTCAGTTACCACTAGAAAGTAAAAGAGAAAGAAAGAAAAGAAAACTTCAGGGTTTAAAGGCATTTTAAAACTGCATTTCTTTTGCTTCTTGCACTGATGTACTGTTAAAAAAAATCAGTTCACTGTCATCTACTATTTTATGAAACAATTCTATTGATCTCCCCAGTTACGTTTCTATGTTTATGTATGTTGTTGCCTTGCATAAACTTTAGAAAGACAGCTAAAATTATTTTATAAACTAATATTGCTGACCTAGCAGGCAGAGAGATTTTTTTTTCACTTCAAATCAGCAAGATGAGTGAATGGCAGGCCACTAGAGTTTTTCAAAGTCAAACTTGTTTCAGGCTTGTTTAGTGGTTGACGGTATTTAGAGACTGTTCTCATTGTTTGACGTAAGGCAGGGATTTTCTTTTCTTTTCTTTTCTTTTCTTTTTTCTTTTCTTTTCTTTTCTTCCATTGGCTATGCAAACAAGCCCCCTCTTTATTATTACTTCTTCCATGGGGGTAGATTTGGTTATGTTTTCCCTGAGGAAAATGAGGTAGAGCAGATTTTTGTCTTTGAATTTTTATAACCATATGCTCTAAGTTCTTTTTCAGATCTTGTTTTTTAATATCTTGGGCGTGCCTAAGTCAGACTTGAGCCCTGTGAACAATAAAAGGGGAGCTACTCATAATGGCCCTTGTGCCTCAAGCAGCGTAAATCAGACACATCTTAGTGGATAATAATGTTAAATGCTAATCGTTCTTTGCTGAGGAGAAAATCTCTCTTTGTTGTTCTTTTTGAAGTCTGGTAGTAGGGAGAAACAGAGACTTTTGAAACTGTTTTAGCAAAGCCCCGACATATTGTACATTTGACGGGTGCCTTGTCTACTAGAGCTCCCAGCTCAATGTTAAATAGACCTTCTTTCGCTGATCCATCTTTAGAATGTCTGATATTTTCAACAGACTGTTCCTTCCCTCTCCCCCATCCCATCAAGGGCTGTCAACAGGTCATCAGCACAGCTGTTGAGCAAAAGATCTTTCTTTGCTCTGTTACCTGAGATGCCCGTGTTTGAATGTGGTGTCTCTGAGTTAGGCACTATTTCCTATTCTCACTAAAGGTGAAGGCTTATGTAAACATTTTCAAAGCACTAGGCTTGAGCTGGAAACTTGCATTACCTTTCACTTCCTGGCCTGAGCTCTGAAAAGAAGCCTTACAAATTTGCAATAAAAGCCAGCTGTGGATAGTGCTGATTGGCTAGTACTTGTGATGTCCCAAAATCCCCTTCTAATCCTTGTTTTTCAAAGCACTCCAGCTAAAAAAAATGGACAAGGACATAGACAAGCGGATAGACCCAGTAGATAAATGTTTGCTGCTATTTTATAACCTACTGTGATACACCTACAAATTGTTTTAAATGAAGAACCGTCTAGAAAAGTTTCAAATGAATAAATGGTTAAAGAAAAGCAACAGCAGACAAAAGCCATGTGAGAGAAAGCAGTTACCTGCTGAACCAATATTGATTTGATTGTATACAAAATCTAAATCCTTTGAGGTTCTTGAAGAAACATATTGAGAGAGGTTATTTTTAATTGTAAGTAAATCTTCATCTGGGTTGGAATATACTTTGATAAATGAATACAAATATCCAGTTGCTACCCTTTGGTTTTGGATTAAGTCATGTAGAGTAAAGTGTCCTGTAGATTCTAAAATCATCAGTCTTATTTCTTAGTTACATGAAATTGTTTCTCAGTTACATGAAAGAAAACTTGCTCACCATTAGTGATCTTCCTATGCAATGCATAGTTCAGCATGTTGCTATTAGATGTTCAAATAACATTCTCATCTCACTCAAGGCCCAGTAGGTCTTAATAGCAATCTGGGTAATCTGGCTTTTATTGGATACTTCAGGGAACTTTCAAATGATGAGGATAATTAATTAATGTGATGTTTTATTTTTGGAAGCTCAAGGTAATGCACATTTACCTTCACTACAACCCTGTTTGGATTGGGATTGGATTGGATTGGGTTGGGAGGTAGTGACTTGTTCCAGATCACTCACTGAATCCAACAGTCAAGTGGACTGTGTTCAGACAGCATGTCACCCTTGATTAGTATTAATCTTGGTTAAGGTTTTGTGGCTGATTCCATTGTGTTTTGGTTCGTTTAAGGCTCTATGTATTATGCAAACCCAGAAAATAAGTTAATTCTGTAACTAGGTTACATGTATTATGTGAAGACAGCCTGTATTACTATGATGTTTTCTTGAATTCATTTCCTTTTATTGTTGTTTTTTATGCTTCCTGTAATCTGTTTTGCATGTTAACAAACCTTAAAAAATCTCGATAAGGTAGAGAAACGTCATTATTACTAATATTTTTCTTACATATTTCTCTCAAGTCCCTTCTTCTGCTCTTTTTTCCCTTTGGGTTATGGGTTTCCCAGTTCCACTGTTCTTCCATGGTCATCATAATTGCAAAACAATCACAGAAAGTTGAAATTGTGAGCTGGCATGGGAAGAAGTTGAGTCTTTCCATTTCATTTCTCTAGCTGTTTTTCTCCCTGCAAAATAAAATCTTTACCTGTCAGGTGTTGCCAGCACTGCAGTGTTGTTATGCTATATTTTTCCTTGCTAGATGGAATAACCACTTAAAGCAGTGTTTCCCAAACTGTGAGATATACCACCCTTAGGTTATATATTGAGCAGACAACAATATATAAACAAGAAAAAGACCATGTTTTACAGTTCCCAAGTAGAGATCTAAACATCAAGAGTCATTAAAAATTATGTGATTCTTGTTTTTCACAGTGAATGGAATTTCTATCTTACTACAGAAGAGTAATCCGATAAACTTGTCAAAAAATGAAACTCCATTTTTGTAAATAAATATTTGACTTTAAATTATACCTGCTTAAATTACACAAGCTTACATTTCTTTAAGTCAAATTATAAATCAGAGAGCCATACTACAAAACTGGAGAGAACAGGATGGTGGTATCCCATGCTATTAAAAGGCTTAGCATATTAATAGCCCTTTGACATTATCAAGCATTCAGCTGCAGGATTCTGTCATAGAGAAGAAAAGACTTCTTAACCCAACAGGAAGCATTGGCAAAGCAAAAGTGACATTAATTCTGTATCCTATGCAACCAAATTCTTGTTTTTGAGAGGCACCATACTTGAAAACACTTTGTGCTTATTGGTTTTACAAAAAAAAATTTTGGGGGGTGAAATCTATGTATTCTTAGACAGTACTTCTTTATTTTATTTTTACCTTATTCTGTCATTTTAATTTGCAACACAAGCATTCCTATTACAGTACAATTCAGATCACAACATGTCATCTCCTACAAAACTACAAATGCACATTTTTTCATTACCCATTTATCAAGGTTTTCTCTGTCTGCTCATCAATCATTTGCCTAAACTGATCCTTCTAGCTGAAACATTAGGTTTAATCTATGCATTCTTGTTAAAGAGTGTTAACTGCACAGGGCAATGCTTTTGTTTGTTTGTTTGTTCGTTTTAGAGCTACTATTCCAAATTTTATTGATGGAACTTTGGGGAGTTGTGAAATCTCAATTTTTTTAAAAAATGCATTTGATGTATGCATTATTTTTGCAGACCTGTTCCTATCATAGCTATCCTATATGCTTTGCATTGTCAATTACTTTTCCCCCTTTCCATTAATATTTCAAAAGAAGTTAAATAAGCATTTAATAGAGATCACCAGTTCTGAAACAAATCAGAAAATCAGACTTAAATGAGACTGAGTGCATCAAAGATTATTTTAATCCTTCTGTCTGAGTATTCCTCCCATCAGTTCCTATCAGTTCACAAAATGTATTTACAAAAAAAATCCTTAAAATAATTATTTTTCTTCTTTTTATTGACTTCATCACTTCAGTATTGCGTAAGTGCCATTTAGCTAATGCAATAATTTAAATTACCCATGAAGTTACACTCATTAATATGCAGCTGATTAAATATTACACATCTTTTGCTTCTTTATATTTTCACCTCTTAATGAAATAAACATTTCTTCACCAATCTAGATGAAAATTCATTCAAGTATTTGAGTGAAAGCCAGCTATGTTTCCACACATAATTGAAAATGCTAGTTATAATCTCTAATGCCAGATATGCCTTCCATGTTGTCTGGAAAACTGTATTCTCTAACCCCAATTTTTCTGGCCTTTCACATATGTGTGAGATGCTTTGCTGTGCTGTCAAAGGTAGATCACGTGAGGACATGAGATTCTTCTTAGAAATGGTATTCAGCCTATAGAACTCCTTAACAAAGGAGATCAAACTACTGTAGGTCTCTACATGACATCCTTCCATTGATAGGCAAAACCATTTTTACTTAGGTAGATCTTGATATATAATCTGTTTTTCATGGATTCGTACAGTGAAACTCTGAATTCCAGGAGCTCCCTACATAATAGAAGTTAATTTATCAGAGAAGATAGTCTCTTAAGAAGTATTAAATCTTAAATTTACCAATGTAAAAAAAAATACTATATTACATGAAAATGCCTATCTTCATTTTGCCTTAATAAAAGTAATTAGTGGGTTCTGTCATATATATTGTTTTTACTTATAGCTCCTGTGTATCTTGGTCTGAGTTGGCTCCAAGTGTAGAGACTCTGGACAATGCATCCTGTGGTGGATTCCCATGTGTATGTGCTAGAATGGAAGTATGAGGTAGCAGGTTCCATTCATCCTTTCAATTTTCCCTAGTAGCTAAAAACAACATTTGATTGGAGGCACTATGTGAAATTAAAATAATGGGTATATCTACCTGCCTAGCATTGCTGAGAATCCTGGGGGGGGGGGATTAAGGAGGACTACCCCAGCATTAACAATGGATTCTGTTAGGATGCTTGGGTTCCAATTCTTTTCTTTTGGAGGGTAATACTGAAGTTCAGAGGCAGTGGCACATTAGCCTGTTCTCCTGATCTGGAGTCATTTTGGCTTGAGAGAATAACAGAGGCTAGGACTATAGAGTTAAGATTAATAGTAAAGGCAGAAGTAAAGAATGGTGATGGATATCATGCCATAAATTCTGCATTTCTGATTAAACATGCATAGATTTGACTTATTCAACAGGTTGACTATTTAAAATGAATGCATGAAAGCTTTAGGATTTACAAGATAGCAAAACAATATTGTTCAACAAAACAAAACAAACTTTCAAATACTTAAAGAGAAATCTCGTCAGATTTACTTTGGGCTCATTATATACAGGACTATATGGCCTCAATTTAAAACAGAATATGGGCTGGGTTTGTTTTCAGAATTAAGAGTTAATTTCTTTAATCAATCCATTGATTTTATTTACAGCCAAAAGGCCCAAAAGCAAGTTAGAAATATAATCTGAATTTAGCATTAGATGACAAATAAGATATTTAATAAATAATACATAATACACTTAAAACCCAAGTCATTGATTTGTTACTAAAAACCTTGTTTTTATAGCCCTTACAATCTGGCTGTTGCCGCTGTAATTTTAGGATTTATTAATTTCTTTAAAGCATATACTATATCTTAATTAACTTAATTAACATTAACTCCAGTTTCCATATTGTCCCAGCTTGTGGAGAAAGAATATTATGGCTGGAAGACCAAGAAATATAAGGGAATATAGGGGGGAAAGTGACCTTCTGAGTGCAGTAGAAAATGGATTATTGACTGTCTTGGAAGGTTTGCCCCTGTGCAAGCAGGATTCTTTTTTGCAGATGAACAGGGCTAGATTTAGACCGGCATCCGACTTCAGTGTTGGGTTGCCAGCCTGAGAGGGCATTGGGCTTGGAAAACACCTGTTGTGGGATGTGCATGCAACCATCAACTCAACAGCTGAAACAAATGGTACGTGCAGTAAATCTGGCAGCACCTGTCTGACTGGAGAATAGTGCTTTCATGTTTTTTTCTTTCTTTCCTTTTTGAAAAATATTATTTGTGGGAAAATGTACAGGATTGGTGACCATTCAAAAATCCTATGAGAGTGAATCAGATTCTGGTAAGCTATTTATTGTCATCTATGACAGAGCCAAATCTAGTAAGCCAACTATGGAGCAGAGTGTTAAGAGGGCTACAAAAACAATAACAATAAGTAAAATTTAATAACTATTGAAGAAACCAAAGATACTTTCCTGGAACATTATATGGTTTATAGATGCATTTTTTCAACTGGTGTTCTCCAAGTAAGTCAGGACTGTAAAATCCAAAAATCACAGTTATCATGGCCTAGTGTGGGTGGACTATTCTAGGCGCTTTATTTCTGTGCCTTCAAGTCAGTGTTGACTCCTAATAACTGTCTGGACAAGTCCCTGTGGTTTTTTTGGCAAGGTTTTTCAGAAGTGGTTTGCTATTGCCTGCTTCCTAGGTCTGAGAGAAAGTGACTGGCTTCGTGCCTAAGGCAGGAGTAGCTCTCTTTCTAGGGGCCTGCAACCAAGCTATTATTGTTCTTACTATTATTAGAGTAACTCTAAACTTCATTATTATCAGCTTATTGAGTCCCTGCTAAAATCTTGACTTGACTGGGCCATTAGGTAGGAGGTTTTTAATGAAAATCATTTAATGGAAAAGATGTTCTCAGTAAAATAGAATGTGTGTGTGGATATATAGAACATGAATTTTAAAAAATAATGTTCACAACCCCAAGTGTAATTATAATAAAATACAGGAAGAATTGCATGACAATGCTTTTTCTGCTTAGATTTCATTTGTTTCTAAAATGGATTTCCTACTACTGAAAATATGACATGATATAAACCACTCAAGATTAATTAACAGAAGAGTCAAAATCTCTTCAACAAAAGTCATACTACTTACTAATAATTAATAGATATACTAAATTTAACAACAAAAGGAGGCAATGTAGAAATGTATTGCCTCTAAATTAAATATTCAGCTTTCCTAGATAGTTAAATGATTTGTTACTATACATTTAGAAGTACTAGCATTAAAGTTGGCAACTTTTTAACTCTCTTCTAATACTTCATTTTCTGCTTTCTAGTGTCCTTTGGCTTGGACATAATCTCTTCTTGTTAAGGTTTCTAAAAAGAGGCAGGAGAGAATAAAGTCCCTGATTTGGATCCTAACTTCATTGTGATTTGTCTGTCAGTTCACTGGATTCAAAATCTTCCATCACAATTAGCACCAGATTTCCTTCTCCTTGAATGCTCACAAGGTTCTCCAGTGATGGCTTTTCAATGTGAAGACCTGGAACAAGAGGATGAATTCAATAGCAATCCAAATTGGTGAATGAAGACTATTCTCGGGCTATTGTGCTGGTTAGTAGCATGTGGGGAGGTAATAATAGGGTATTATAGTCTTCCTTAATGTCTCATCTACATATCAGTCTCTTGGGAGCTGAAACCTTTTCAGGCGAGCTTTCCAAAATAAGAGCTAAGAGGTGTAGATTTCCCAGGACTGCCAGTGTGAACATTAGTCATATAAAATAAGTAAAAACACACTTAAACCACACTCCTTTTTTTCTTGTTGTTCCCTAATCTCAAAATACTTGGCATATCTATAGCATCAAGGATCAGCCAGAATTAATTATCTAAAAATAGGAACACATTTTTTAGTTTTTTAAAAATTTATATAATAAATTTGGCATATCTATAGCATCAAGGATCAGCCAGAATTAATTATCTAAAAATAGGAACACATTTTTTAGTTTTTAAAAATTTATATAATAAATTTGGCATATCTATAGCATCAAGGATCAGCCAGAATTAATTATCTAAAAATAGGAACACATTTTTTAGTTTTTAAAAAATTTATATAATAAATAAATAAATAAATAAATAAATAAATAAATAAATAAATAAATGGCCCATGCCTGGCATTAAACAATTCTTTTTAAGGCTATGTTTTATACATAACGTAGAATTCTAGTTTGCTTCACAGATGAGTAAGCAATCCCAAACTCACGTCACATTAATTCAGAACTTTTGGGGAAGGGTGGTGGTGGGCTGGAATATCAGAACATGGGTAATTTTTCCGTTAATTCAAGGAAAGCAAAAGAAAACCATCCAAACTCTGTCAGTTATAAATCTGGCTCAAACAGAAAGGGCCAGCTTAGGTTGGGCCAAATCTTGCCCAAAGTATTCCAGTTAGCTGCAGCTGATATAGAAAAATGCATTACTAGTGCTTAAGGTAGATATTTCACAGTGGCAAAATTTTGACAATCATTTAAATGATCCTTCTAAATAGGGGACCCCAAACTGATCACCTCATTGACCCCGTCATGAAGTTTCAGATTGTTGGGACTTCCGGGGGAATAATGGTGGATTAAAGATGGCTCCATTTTTTGCAGAGCTGACAACTGTGGCGGTTAAGAGGAGCCAGCGAAAAGTCCAGCTCTTTGGAACCATCTCTGGACAACGGAGATGACTGGATCACCCACAAGTACTCCTTACAGAGGTTCCCTGTGAAGAGATCACATTTTAGTGATCTCCAGCAGGTTGAGTGCTCTGAGAGTTGTGGGAAACATCGAGCCCAAGCCACAGCTTGGAACCTCTAAAGAGACACTAGATTTGCTTTCACTTCCTCTTTTAATTAACATCGGAAATTACTTATTAGCAATTTAATTGGAAATTAGTAATAAGTTGCTGTACACTGGAAGAATTTCCTTCTATCCTGGAGAAAGAAGATTTAAGTAAGTTTAAAGGTTAAAAAGGAAAAAAATAACTTTTGGAAAACAGCAAAAGGGAATTAAGAATGTTGGCTGTGGACAGTTAAGGGGCCAGGTGGATTTGAAAGAATAGTTATTTAATGGACTGTTTTAAATTTTATAAAAATAAAAGCAGATGATTTTGGATTTAACTGTAAGAAAACTTACTGTGGGAAAATTTTGGCTCTGAAAATAAACAAAAGAAAAGACTGGGCTTTGAGGGTTAACTAGAGGGAACCAGAGAGCAATTAAAGGAAAAGATACTTCCTAACATCATGGAGGGACATTGTTTTACTATAGAAGAATTTAAATCTGTTTGGGAACAATGTGTTCAGGACTTATTTTTAAAATTGGATTTAACAGAGCTTATAGAAGAAGAAAAGATTCTACTTGATAAAACAGAAGCTGAGGATGCGTTGAATAGGGATTTTAAAATGGACTGTGAAGAATTGCCAGACTATAAAGAGATATGGAAGATATGGGAAAAGATGTTGTGGATTTGAAAATGGACTTAAAAATATTTAACTATAAGAGTGACATGGAGAAAGAAGTTGTAATGGATATACAAACTATGCTGGCTGATGTTTTAACAATTAAAAGGGATATCCTGATTATAAATCAGAAGAGTGACTTGGAGAGTTATCTTATTTTGGATCCACAGAAAAGGAGTATTAAAACTCTGAAGTTGCTACTGAAAACAGACAGGGAGAAAATGCTAAGAAATCACTATGCGGAACTTTATTTGAAGAAGCAACTGAAGATTAAGCCAAAATGCAAAATGTCTAAGCTTAAAACATATAGGTTACTACTACTTAATGCTTTTGCTGAGTCAGACTGATTGATGAATATTTTTATCATTTGGTTATTGTTTAGGGATGAGAAACAGGAAGAAGAGGGTTTTTTAAAATTTCTGTAATATTCTGTAATATTAGAGAAGATGTTAAGTTACTATAAATGTTTATATTTGTTTGGAGGGAGAGGGAGTCACTTTTTATGTCTTTTTTTCTTTCTCTTCTTTTTTGCTCATATATCTTTTCTAATTCTATATTAGCTTTTAACTGTGTAAAACTCTAATAAAAATATTATTAAAAAATGAAGTTTCAGATTGTTCATCTACCCCAAACATTTATTATATGAAAATAATTTAATAAATACTACTTTAACTGATAGTAGTAGTACTACTTAGTACTACCACTAACAACAATGATAATGGATAGTCCCATTGACCCCTTTGGGAACCCTGTTCTAAACTCTATTGTTACTGTTTCCTCTATATGAACAATGTTGCACATACATATGGAACATTGAACTGGCCATTTCAAAGCACCGTATTTCTCCATTCTCCATTTCTTGTATATAAGTTGTGTAGATCAAAGTTCCTCAACCTGGGGTGTTCCAGATGCATCCTTATAACTGTTGGGAGTTATATTCCCACATACCTGAAGGCCATCAGGTTGGAGAAGAAAAGCTTATGTTAGTTTATGGCACTTGTAATCACATCATGAGGTGTGTGGAGGTAATGTTGCTTTGCAACGAATTTTAAAGCTAGAAATTCTATATTGAAAACAACACAGTGACTTCCTGCACTAAAGGCTAACTCATGGTTTGTATGATATCTACATCCAAGGAAATATATTCTGTTTACCTTAAATTATATATGAACACAATACAGTGGAAACTCGGTTTATGAACTTAATTCGTTCCGTGACTCTGGTCGCACCCCGAATTGGTCGCAACCCGAAGGAAATTTCCCCATAAGCTTCAATGTAATTACCGTTAATCCGTTCTGGCGTGGAGGACAGGGAGGCGGCTATTGCTTGGAGGGAGAATCCCCCTCCCTACAACCACGTGTCAGGGGCGGAAAATGGCCGCGGACCACATGTCAGGGGCGGAAAAATGGCCATGGACCACGTGTCAGGGGCGGAAAAATGGCTGCGGACCACGTGTCAGGGGCAGAAAAATGGTTGCGGACTGTGTCACGGGAGGGAAAATGGCCACGTATCCTGTTTGTACCCCGAGGTGGAGTTCGCAAACCGAGGTAAATTTTTGCGGCCGGAGCTGGTCGTAACCCGAAAAGTTCGTTAACAGAGGCGTTCGTAACCTGAGGTACCACTGTACTCAAAACTAGGGCAAAAAATACTATGCACAAAATGTATTAAAACAATATATAATTTGTAATATACATGAAATAAAATATGTTTCCTTAAAAATCATTTTGCACATGCCCCTCAATGAAACATGTTATATGTTAAAACATGTTATAGATACTGGTATAAAATGTTAGGAGATTATGATTATGGTGTTAGACTAGGACTAGAGAGAACAAACTTTCATACTGCAGTGCAGGCTCAGCCATGAAAGTTCACTGGATGACTTTGGCCAGGCACTGTCTCTCTGCCCTACCCACCTAGCGTAACTGCTTGATGGGGCTTCAGTAACACAAAGCACCTTGAAGAGAATTGCATTTCCTGATCACCTCAACAAGGAGAAATACGTTGTCTGCATGATGGAAAAGGTGTCATTAGGGCAAAGCTCAGCCTGTTTGCACGGACCTATATAGTGAATTTTTAAGTATATAATATATTTTTTTCTGGGTTTGGATATTGAGTTCATTAGCTTGGGCCAAGCGTCTTATTGTGTCTGGATTTTAGTCTGTAAGGTGCCACAAGTTTCTTAGGATTTTTGTCATCAAGGATTTTGTTAGTCATTTTTAATCCTCCTATTTTTTTTTTATCACTACTTCTTCTGTCTTTGTTATTACCGGAAAAAAGTCCAGATGGAATAGCTGCACAGTGTTATTTGGTAGTGCTAGGAGTTATCAGCCAAGCAACTTTCATTTTGGTATATTTCATGCTACCTATTTCAATGTTCATATAAATATCTTTAAGCACCATACGGTGATTTTTATTAATACAGAAGATTATATCCTAACAACATATTTAAAAATGCATCTAAAAGTATAGTACTCTCTTTAGTTTTTCCCAGCAAAATTCATGCAATTACTGTATGAATATGGATGCAAGATGGAACAGTTGGCAGGTTAACACATTTATGCATTTTAGCATGGACACCTCATATTAAATTCATCTGCAGCTTTGTTACCTCCTTTAATCTGCCTTGTTTATGCATTCAGTTAGTCTCCCATAGGAATAAGTGTCTCACACATTCTTTGCATTTCTGAAACAGAGTGGTATCTCTTTAAACATGTGGCAGACTTGATCTCATAATGGGGCTCAACCATTCCAAACCCCAGAACTTCACCTACCAATTACTATATAATTTAGCTGCTGCCCTGATTATGGAATGCTTTGTTTTGGGTTGTAGTTTATAATTACATGTCATTGTGGAGGAAAAGATAACTAATGGATCCTATTTCACTTTTTCATTTCCCAGAAAATGTGTATACCAATTGAAGTTTCATTAATCAGATTTTCAAGGTTACTCTACTTTATTAGTCAATCCATTGGGTTTGAAAGAATGAATCTGGTAATTGTGAATTCCAATTGTAATTTATCACGTTGAATTATATAGCTGTCTTCAAATATTACTTAAGAGGCTCCCCAAATGGCTTTTTGCTTCTCCCCAGGTCCTGTCTGACCATACTGCTGAATTTCAATGGAATGATTGCTGAAAATGAGTAGCATCATTCCCACTATATTAAGACAGAAAATACAGAAATTGGGTAAAATTCTAAAATAGGATTAAAAAGCAAACAAACTCCAAATCTTGAAAGAAATTAGAGAATCATGGTCCCACTTGTGCACTGAAATGACTCTATCCACTTTGCATTCCCAGTTTGTCCTCTTTCAAGAAATATGAGACACGCCAACTGAAAGAGTGCACACCTCTGTATTACACATTTAGTCCATATTAGTGATAAAGAGCTCCCCTTCTCATCTTCACACCTGATTGATTACGTGAGTGTATAATCAATATATACTAGTATATACTATTCAGTCTCAGATCAGTGGCCAATATACAACCTCAACAATTTTTGCCACAACTGACTGTCAGATATTCTTGGGCTGGATGAAGATAGGGTTTTGTTTCAGTGGTGTCCATGCAGGTGGGGTCAAAATCAGCAAGACAGCAGATGTAGTGTCATGATGCAGCCCCGCTTGTGTTCATGTGTCAACATTGCTTGCACACTGAAAAGGGCAGAGCTTGTGTCCCGATGTTCCATCTGCCAAGCAGCAGAGACCAAGAGGGCCCCCTATAGATGGTAATGGTAGGTTAATAGGGTGAGTGAATAAATGAAGCAAAAACTAATACATTAACTACCATTAATGTTAATTGTTAGCTTTTTCTACTCTACAAACTTTTAGGTTATACACACATGTATATATGAATGTGTGTGTGCCTTTGTGCATAATATAATTTATTATGTATGCTTGCATACTGCTTACTCCATAGATTCAAGGCAATTTATAATAATTAAAAAATATAAAACAAAATCCATCAAATTATCCAACTTAATATAAGGGTATTTTTACAGACTAAGGGGAAAAAAGAAGGTTTTCAAAACATGGCAGATAAGGACCAGATACCACTTTAGCTTTATCTCTTAAATGAGGCATCAGTTCATTCATTACAGAATCTGGGAGAAAGGGGATCAAATAGCAGGATCCAGTTCAAGGAGCTGCTATTTCAGAGGAAGCACAACCTTGTCCAGAGCCATCATTGGAACCAAAGAGGAGCTCTAATCTTCCATAGGAACAATTCCAACTTCCTGAGGTCCAGTTTAGCCTGTTTCATTCCATTCAGTCCATCATAGCTTGCAGGTAATTACCTCTATTACATCTCCAGCTGGTCTTGGAAAGGTGATATAGTGGAGGCACAAATGACCTCTCTCAGAAGTTTCATGTATATGTTAAATAACATAGGGGAGGGAGCCAAGTCCTGGTCATCAGAGGATCAACTTCTCTTCTCCCATGAGAATGACTGGAACTGTGCAGTCAGGAAGGAGCAGAACCACTGTAAAAGAGTACTTTCATTCCCTATACCTTATAGGCTGTCCAGAGGGATACTATGGTCAATGGTAATGAATACTGCTGAGAGGTCTAACAAGCCCAAAAGGGGCATACTCCCTCCTTTCAGGTCTCAACAAAGATAATCCACCAGAGCAACCAGTGCAGTTTTGGTCCCAGACCTGCATCTTGACTGGAAGGGATCTAGGTAATTAGTTTCATCTAGGATCATCTGATCCTTCATCTGATACCCCACAACCTTCTCCACAATCTTTCCCCAAAGTAGAAGATTGGAAACCAGGCAAAATTTATATAAAGGAGCTGGATCGAGAGACTATGCCCCTGTGGCAGCTGCCAGAAGAGGGCATACCTTTGTCTTCTGTAAGGCAGTTGGCACTCCTCTTTCTCAAAGAAGCACTGGTCATCTCTTGAATCCAGCCACACATATCCTTGTTGCCTAAAGGACCAGATGGGGCATGGCTCCAACTCATAAGTGGCAGAGCTAATCCTGCAGAGAACCCTGCCTACTTCTTCGCACTCCATGAGGTTAAATGGAACCCAGATCACATTGTAAGATGGTGCTCTGGTCATCTTGCTAGACTCAGTCCCAATGGCATCTAACCCAGAGTAAACACAAGTTATTTTGTCTGCAAAGAATCTTACAAACTTGTTGCAGCCTCATCTTCCCCTCAGGTCCTTTCTGAGAGGAGAATCAAACAGTTTTCCCACCTTGATACTCTCCAGATGTGTTGGATTACAACTCCCCAAATGGCCACTCAACATGGTCATATGTAGTCCAATACATTTGGGATTCAGGGAGTTGTAATTCATCACATTAAGGGGCATGCATTTGGAGAAGTCTGCAACAGTGCATCTCTTGGTGAGCAAAGACACTGGAGAAAAGATCCTTGGAGCCAAAGGCTTAATTCTTTTAATAGTTTAAATCCTCACTGGTGTGTTTATTTTTCCTTCTCTCATCTAAGGAAGTCAGAGCAGCATGCAAAATTGATTCTTTTCCTTTTAACCACACCACAATCCAGTGAGGTAGGCGAGGGAGGGAGGGAGGGAGGGAGAGAGAGAGAGAGAGATCATTCAATGAGGCGAGGCTTGAACGGTGGTCTGTAACTTGTAGAATCCACACTAGCAACCTAGATCATCCTGCATTTTTTACTACCCATCCTCATGTAATTTGATGAAACAGGGTTTCCTGGAGTGTGAAGGACTTGCATTATTTTTAATTACCAGGTGGCCAAGAGGTGCATATGTATATCTTGACTTCCTTTGGACCATCCTGTCTTCAGCTGTCTGCGTCCTTCCTGGCTTTCCATGCTACAGTTATATACCAAAGGAGGACATCATGAGGAAATTCTTCCTATGAGGCAGTTCTTCCCATGAGGCTTTTTTTCAGAAGTGTGAATAGCCAGTGATGGGTGCAGATTGATCTGGAAAAGACACCACCAATAGCATCCTTCACTATCTCTAAAAAAGAAAATGTGCTCAAAAACATCACTTAAGCACCCTGATAGTAAGGGAGAAATGGCAGAATGGTAATCCAATTAAAAATGGGGTCAGCAAGTTCTTGAAGAACTCTTGGAACTACAAAAGGATGAGCAAACCATAGGTAGCCCATCTCTGAGGAAGAAAGAACTTGCAAAAATCATGTATTATATCATACATGAGGAATTCTGTATAGGAAGTAGTGATTATTGTAAGCTTAGATGCTTTGAAAAAGGCTATATGGAACTGGCTATATGCAATCTTCAGATTTCAGAGACTGTCTGCCTATGAGTATCAGTTTCTGGAGAACAATAGTGGGAAAAATTAATGACTTTAGGTCCTTCTGTATGGACTTTCTAGAGTTATTCAGTTGGTTGTAGTTGGGAGATACAATGCTGGATTAGATGGACCTTTACTACGGTTCAGCAGGACTCTTATGTTTCTTAATCATGTACCACAGTATGTTTTTTATTGAAATCTATGTTTGTAAAATTAGTTGAAATCCACATTAGAAAAAAAGAAGGTACAAATTGAATGGACTAGTTTATATAGTCAGATGTATTTAATTATTGCAAGATGTACTGATGGCTTATGCATTTGAATGGGATATAGATTAAATATAAGATATAAAAAATTACTATTATCTCAAGCAGAGTGCTTTTCAGTAATATTAGTTCATATATTCAGCTGTAGGCCATCAAGAACAATGAAACTAGGTTATTATCTTAGGTTTTCATAGAATTGCTATGTGTAAGGAATTTACAAGAGGAATTCCTCAATAAGGCTTAAATGTATGATTAAAATTTCAAGATTCCAGTGTCTATCAGAGAAAAACTTAATTGTTATCCAGGCAAAATACATGGATATAGAACACCTCATGATTTTATAAAACAGAGTTCAGTCCCTGTGACTTTGAATGAGGTTTAAAACTGCAATGAAATTTTAAAGGTATAAGGAGACACAGGTAATGCTAATATTACAATGTGGATTTATTATATTTATATACAGTATTTACCTTCCTCTAAGAAATACAGGGCGATATACATAATTCTGTCATCTTTGATTCATTGTATCCTCACAACATCCCTGTGAGGTTTGAATTTTGAACCTTGATTTCCCTAGTCTTATTCAACATCCTAACCACTGTAGTATATTCTTATTAGTCTCAATATGAGATATTGAAAGAAAAATAAATTGGGCTAGAGTTGTCTAGAATCTAAAAATATCTTTACATTAGAATGAAATATTTATAATGCCATGGGGCAGAATTTTCCTCTAATCAAGGTTGAGTAATGAGGATAGATAAAAATGATTGGACCTATACTTTTTTACCACATCCCCAGACACTTACTAACTACAAACAGTTTTCCAGCATATAAAGTCTTCCTTTCCTTCTTTGTATGACAGTAGAACCATACAAATATTCCTGTTTAGTCAACAGAAGTCACCTGGAATGTGAACACTTGCCAATGTGATCTAGACTAATTCTGCTGGAACCTATCCAGCATTCACTTTGGATGTTTTAATAAGTGTTCAACTTATTAATTTAATTATTACATTTACATCACCCCTTTTTTCCATCATAGAGGAACTCCAAAGGATTATATCTGTTGGTTTTCCATTTAGTCATTACATGGGTCTATCTGGCAAAGCTACAGTACATTGTGGGTCTTCAGAACAAACCCTGGAATATGAAATAACTTTTTACAAATACTAAATACACTCCTCTATGAATATCCCTCTTCACATTTAAAAACCAATACTTGGCAACCATCTTAACCAACCAACAATAATGAAGTCAATGTATACGGGTTTGGGGGAAAGGATATCCATTTTTTATTTTTTTCACTCATAATTTATTTACAAATACACATTATAACTTTTATATACATTGCACATTTACATGGTAGAAAAGTACAAAACTATATATTTAAATGAATTTATATTTAACTTGTCATGTTTGAAAATATAAAATTGCCTCAGAAAAAAAAGTATTATGAAAAGCAAGAAACTTGAACTGATAAAGCTTTGATATAATATTCTGTTAACATTTTGAATGTGAAACAAAAATAATGTTTAAAAAATGGAACCGCAGGACCATCTGCGAGGACAGACCTAATAAAACATTGACGCTCATGACAATGTATTTTCATTTTTCTTCTTTTTCTTAAAAAAAAATAATGCTTTCTTTACATTTAGCCACATAGCAACTAAAAAAAAAAAACCTTCATAATCCGATCTTTGGGTTTGGATTCTCATAGTACAATATAAATGTTCAGGACTGAGATCCCATTAGTACATGATACAATCAGAGAACATAACCAGGGAAAGAGGTTTTGTTAAAAGATTTCCCTCATTCCACCCCAAATATATACTTAAGTCAGTTTACAGCGCCTTTTGGTCAGTCAAGATTCCTTGTAAACAAATATCCAAGGGATCATGGATTTATGTACAGAATTGGCAAGACGGAAAGACAATAAATAAAAATGTAACTGACATGCAAAGTTTTGTTAAAATGGAAAAGAGTTAACATTGGCAGAAATAAGGAGCTGAAAATTGTACTTGGGGAGGGGGGTTAAGCTCTAAGGAATGGATTTATAGTTTACAAGAAAAAAAAGCTTTACTTTACAAGCAAGAGACCTCACAATAAATAACACAGCGCATCCCATAACGATTACATTTCTTCAAAAAAAAAAAAAGGTGTACAGTCGATCAGACTTCTTTAATGTATAAATTATAAAACATGACACAGTATAAATAAATGTCTACAAGATTCAACTATATGTATACTTCTTTCTTCCCCAAATAAATAAGCATACACTTATGTACAGTATGGACATTATAATTCTTGCCCAATGGCTATTCCAAAAGTGATGGAAATTTTACCACTCTAGAATGGAAGATATAGGAAAGCTGTAGTCCTGGTCATCATCTTCATCCTCTTCCTCAGGATCTTCATTGATGGCTAGATAGGAGAATACAGGGGAGCTCTTGTTTAAATACGGATGACAAAGCGCAGAAGCAGGTCTGTGCATGTTTTCAAAGCCCCCTGCATAGCCAAAATAGGATGTGGCATTTGTTTTAAAGCGTAGATTGCAGTGAGATGCACTTTGGCACCTGTGGTTATGCAATAAAGTTGGTTGTGGGTTTTGGTTTTTTTTGTATGTATGTGTAAGGTGTGTGTTACATAATCTATGAAGTCATAACTGCAGCAAGTTCTGAAGACTCAATGGCTCAGGTTTATTTGGCAGATTCCTGAAATTAGATAAAAAGTGCTCTTGTGTTCTAGGTTTTTAAACTGCTGTTGAGTCCTTCATTCAGAGACCACTGTGAGCGGACAGCAGCCCACATGGTTAAGGGTTAAGCTAGTTTGGGGAGGGTTGAGGTGAGGGAGCAATTAGGTTGTAGCCAAGTGTTAATAAAGCAGGCAGCAAAGCACACTCAAGCAAACAATATTAACGGAAGGCAAGAAACAGCTAGGAAGATGCATTTAGGCAACCTTCTGATGTTACACAGACCCTTCCCTAAAAAGAGAAAGGACTCCCAAACATTTGCTGTCGCTTCTCATCAAGTGCAAGACTTCTGCATAATACATAAATCTTTCTATATATGATCTCATTTATGCATAGTTTTCTTTCCTGTTTAATAAAGGTTTCCATCCTCACCTATTCTAAGGATTTCTGTTTGTTTGCCTTCAGAAGATTAAAGTTCCTGCAAGGTTAAAAATCTCACTTACAGTTGCAAGATCCTGGGTGCTTTACTTCCAATAGCACACCCAGGGAACAGGCTGCTTCCTTCATTGCACACTCACTTGGATAAGTGGTGTTATCACTGGCACAGACAGCTTCGTCTGATTTGCTTTCTGGACATAGCTCATCACAAAGGGCACACCGTCCTCTGCCCACTTTGAAATCCCACAAGCATTTCTTTCCAGTGCTGCATTGGATGTCTTCACAAGATTTGGCCTCTAGAAAGGGTTTTCATTAAAAGGAAAAAGGGAAGAGATCAGGGTTAAAAGAGAAAAAGGAAAACAATGCTCTCAAAAATGTTGTAGGGTGGTGACCCCCGCCCCAAAAGAGTTAGTGCGGGCAAAGGTGGAGAATTTGAATTACCACCAAGTGTTGGGGTAGAGGATAAGGTCATGGGTGCTACTAGGAAAAGCTGCTTGTGAAGGTGGTTGAATTCTTCAGCTGAAAGACAAAGCTACTGTGATTGCAATCTCTGTGGACAACACTTGATGTGTTGCAGAAATGGTGCCCAACTTCAAGACAAGGTGCCTATGACCAGTATAGCAGAAAAAATATTACAAACACCTCTTCCTATTCCCTGCTAGTACTAATAGCATTATCTGGATTCAGTCCTAGTCATGCTTGGTGTAGGATCAGCAGAATTAGTGGGACTTAAGTGTGTATGACTAAGACTATCATTCAATAGCACTTGGGTGGGTTTCCCATGAACCATAAAATTCAGCATATTTCACACCCTGAAGTTGGAGAAAGACCTCTGATTTCAGAAATGTTGAGAATCCTCTCCTACTGCTCATTAGCCTCAAAGGTTGATTCTTTTCAACACTGGAAAGTCAAATCTTGGAAAATCCAGATTTAAATAGGAACAAAAGGAAGGTTGCCTAGGTTGAGGCTTTGCCAGATAGGGCTGGGTATTCATTGCAGCAAAGTCCTCTTAGCCTCAAGTGGACATGTGGACATGTAATCCAAGTGGACATGTAATCTATGCTGGCTTGGATGATGTAAATTTATTCCTTCCTATTAATTTCAGTTGGAGAGAATTCTTTTAAAAAATGGCTGGAAAGGACAGGGGAGATCTTTAAAAATCTGCTCCTTTATTTCTGTCCTAGTGGCAGTAATAATGAAACAAATATTTCTCAGAGGTGTCAACATCAGAGTTCTCAAGGTGGATGGATGGATGGGGTGCGCTTTATTATTATCAATAATAATGATATTACTATTACCTTTTGCTATTCCGAAAGGCTCTCAAGACCTGGTTATGTGATCAGGCTTGGAGTTCCCAGGGAACTGGAGACCTGTTTAGATGGCTCCATTGCCGAGGGGGCCATTTTTATTCCCCCTCCCCTATGGGTTGTATCTTGGTTTTTATGATATTTATTAATGTGGTTTTATATTTTTCATGTTGTTTTTATATTTGTTTTTTTATCTGATTGTTGTATACTGCCCAGAGTCACTTTTGGTGAGATGGGCAGCTATATTAATTTTCTAAATAAATAAACTGATAGGAAACAATGTATTGGGTTTTCCTGACATGTGCACAGAAAAAGCCTACTGCTCAGAGAATCCAGATTCAATGAGTCTAAAGGCAGGAATAATCCTAAAAGTTGAAATAGCTTGTCTACTCTCTCCTGATGCTCTCTTTGTTTTGGGGTATGTGTGTGTGTGTGTGTGTGTGTGTGTGAGAGAGAGAGAGAGAGAGAGAGAGAGAGAGAGAGAGAGAGAGAGAGAGAGAGAGAGAATGAGACACGAAGACAGAGATCTATAGCAAACTTGGAGCTTAACATTTCTTGATTCTCCAGAACCACTTTAATGTGAAGGGCTGACATTGAGCTGTAACAGCACAGCATTCATACATGCAAATACTTAAAAAAATGGCATACACATGGCCCATGACTTCACTGTTACTTTTTGACCTAAGAAAGGGCTTAGGAGATAGGGAGCTGACCTGTTTATTTTCCCATTCTTCAGCATTTGTCACCTAAGCCAGTGTCACTGAACACAATAAAAGTTATGTTTCAGCAGACATTTAGAATTTTGTCTACATGATTCCCCATGTAATATTGCTCTTCTACTGTAAGAGTCCCCACCCAAGCTGCTAGTCAGAGGGAGAGCTCTCTGCATTGCATAGTATAGTAAGTGCTGTGCTCAGGAATTCTGTACTTTTTCTGGATGTCAGTGCACCGCATAACAGAACAGAGTTTTTAAGTGAAAGGCATGTGGTAGGACGAATGGGGAAGAAATGCTTTGCTTCTTTTTCTTGGGAAAATGCGCTGTTAAATAGCCTATTTTTATCAAAGATGAGATGTCCTAGATGTACTGGCTAGAGTCCTTCCCAGTCTGGTGCCTTCCAATTATGTCTAGACAGCACCTCTCCAAAATCCCAGGGGCCATAGAGATTGGGATTTCTGGAAACGGCCATCCCAAGACCTTCAAGGGTTGGATTAGGGGATCCAAAGAAGTGGATGGCATGCTTAGCAGGTATCACATTATATAACAAGCCATTTATAACATCTGGAGGAGTTTCTGTATCTGTCATGTACCAAGGGGGTCAGATAAAAGAAATCAGGATTTTATATCCCACTGAAGTGTTTAGTTAAGAAAGAGTGTGTTATGAACAATCTGGTGAATGGCTACTGAGTTCACCTCATTGCATTGAAATCTCACAAACTGTACCTCAGATATTTGTATCTTTGGGCCTCTCAGTTTATATATATATATATATACTCTTTCTGAGAATACCATTTGATGCAACAAACATGAATGCAAGAATACATGGGTTACTACAAATTTAACACTTTGGTTGTTTTTGAATTCAAAACAAGAATGAAAAATTGCAGTAAATGGACAGATTAGCCTTTTAAAAAACAGCCTATAAAGTCATCCTATTAACTTTAGTAGTACTAACCTGGAATCAACGATTTAAGACTTATAGCTATAAAAGCATAACTATTTTGGAATACTAGACATGATTTATCAATATGCAGCATTTTAAAAAGTTGGTTATTTAAATGGGGAAGTTAGGCATATGTTTAAATCTGTCCCCTCAAAACCAAAGGAACATAGAGGCATGTTAGAGCAGAGATGACAACTCTGAGCCTGTGTCTTTCTTGCAGACTACTGAACCCCTGGGAGTCTTGTTTATTTGCTTATTCCCAAATTATCAGTCATCAGTTAGGGTTTACTGCCTCCTTGCTTCTAATGGTGAGGAGAACAATAATCTTCATTAGGGCACTGGGAGGAAATAGGCTGCATGTGTGTGTCTGTGTGTGTGAATATGCATGTTCACATCACTGTTAGATGTGGTCCTCAGGAATATTCCATTTGAATCCCCAGGGCTTCATGTGGCCCCTAAAAGCTTTGAATGTAGCCTTTAGAACCCATGTAATAGTTGTTGCTGAACTTTAATATTTAATGGGACAGGAGATTACACACCTGGGGAACAATTATATTAATGGTACGATATTAAATCACGCAGCATTTACTCTTCTGATGGTACTGCTTACTTTATGGAATGTCTTTTCTGGCTTGGCATAGCATTCAAAGGACAAGTAAACTATTCTACAGCCCTGTTTTAGAGGAATCAAGTCTTAATCCAAATGTAATTGTAACGTTTCTGATCTTTTATTGGAAATATGATTTTATTTAATTATTTTCTATTTTATCAATTTATAAGCCACTTCAAGATGCTGACACTGTTTTGAAGAGCCGTGGGTTATGTTTGATCATTATTTTAGTATTTGCAGATGTCCTTTATATACATGACCTGTTATTTATTATTTTTAAGGGAGAAAAGTGGTTTTGGATCAATGTAATGTGTGTTCCCTAAAAATTCTTGCTTAGCAAAATGTTTCCATTGGAATCCAGTTGAACTGAATCCTGAAGCCATGTGGTCAAAAACTGTCTTCAAAGACTTGGTATTCACAAGTATCACAGATTCCAGTGGAATCAAGGCCAAAGACTGGTCTTCAATAATTGTCAACTGGACTTGGTAGAAAGTTTTCTTGACTAAATTCTATTCTTCTGGATCTGAGCAGTACATTCCTATGAGTTTTTAAAATATAATTTTGTATATAATAGCATTTTTCCCCAGCAAGGAAATGGTTCTGATGTGGTAGATGTGGAATGGAATGTTTTATGCAAGAGCTGCGCCAAGTTGTTTTTCTATTTTAATAATTTGGAGTCAAAACTAGCAATTTTTGAAAATGTCTACTTTTTCTTATCATTTTTGCCTCCTACTATTTATTAGCAGATATTTTAACTCAACTTCTACTTTTTTCCTTATTCCTAAATTAGTTAGCCAATCAGAGATTGTGTAATAGTACCCCTGCTCTATCTGGCCTGTAGGCTTTGAGTGGTAGGCTTAACTGAAGGCAAGTAAGAGAAATTCAGGATAAATGACAGCAATCAAAGTAAAACTCTTTACAAAGACCCAGAACTTTAAACATTTTTGGTGTTGGCAAATATATTATCATAAATTAAAAACAGATATTATTAAATATAGAAGTAAATCATATGCAGATTTATAAATATGAAATGAATAACCTGATTTGAGTATTACTACTTAAAACAGAGTATTTCTACCTACCAGCGTCAATACAAATTATGCACAAAACACCCCTGTCAAGTAGCACTGAACTAGAATTTTTAAAAACTGAGCTATTTCATTCATTTCTGGAAAATAGCTGAAATATTTCCAAACCAACCCTGATATATCACTGAGATCATGATCCATTTCCAATCCTTTGGGTAAACATCTGGAACTGACTTGCTCACCTAACCCAACTTCTTCTTATCCGTTCATTTGTGTTTTATTGCTGCTCTATCAACAGCAATAAGAGAACCAAAAAAGTGTGTGTGGGGTGGAGTGTTTGTCATTCCTGGTCTAATGCTTGTATACTGCTCTGGCTACATTAAAGAATGGCTGAAAATATGAACTATTAGGCTATATAGAGAATAAGGGAAGGGAGGTAAAACATCAGACTTACCAGATTCTGTTATTACAGCCCATCTCAATCAAATATAGTTCTAGCCTTCCTGTGGAGTCAGTTTTCTGGTCTGGGCTATTAGTGGGGCTGATATCAATCTCAAAAGTCTTATTGTACTTTACCTCCCTTCCTTCTTATACACCAAGGAACTGGGGAGGCATTTCTCTGAGTAGCTTCAGAATGTTATTTAGATTTCCAGGGCTTAAAGAAGGTTTCAGCCCTGATTGCCCAGGTAGTGATTTTTGCATATTTCAGTCAAGGTCATCTCCTTTGCTTTCTATAGACCCTTAATATTAGCTTCTTAATGTTATTAAGAATTTATTGGCTGCCCAACTCCAGTGACTTTGAGCAGTATACAAAACTAGGGAAAACATATTAGAGGGAAACATTACGAATTTTCAAAATTTGTATTGTTTAAAGTTGGAAATATGGATTTAATCACTAACTCAGGACTGGGGATTTTGTGGCCTTCCAAAATTGACTAAACAATGTTTCCCAGCAGTCCTAGTCAGCATGATTAATGCTAAGGGATTCTGAGAATTGTAGTTTAGTTATGTTATCCTAGATATTGCTAAAGACACCACCACCCTCTCTTTTGTTTTAAGTAGACTGCATTCTGCCTTGAATGCCACCCAATTAAAGAGAAATGCTAATGGATCAATCTATGTTCGGTAAATAAAAGTAATTGTGATATATCTGTAATTTATTGTCTATAGTCTGAGATAGGTACATAGAATTCATTACAACTTTTGGTAATTTACACATCCAGGCAGTTCTCTTGGCAACAGTATGGACGTGGTTTTCCATACATAGAAATGGGTTGAAATCAGATCTCTGTCAACTCACTAACCAAATCTCTCCCTCTCTGTTTTAATTCCTCATTTTTAAACTGGAAAAAATATTTTACAGGACAGCATGTGGGCCAACCACCAAAACAAACAAAAGAACCCCTATATAAGTAGTATGACTTTTCCACTTCCCTGAGCTGCTGCAAATAAGAGACTGAGCTAGAATCAGGACATTTCTAATTTCAAACTTGCCTCTGGTTTTCATTCAGTAAGGGGCTTTTAGTAAATTATCGTCTCCAATTTGGTAAGATAATAACACCAATAGAATTTATAGCACAAGATGGACCTCCAGATGTGGCTGAATCACAACTTCCAGCAGCCCTAACCAGCCCAGTCAATATGGAAGAAGCTGGAAACTGAGCTCATCAACATCTGGAGGGCCACATCTTGCCTAATCCTCATGCATAATTCTCTGATGAACTGCCCCTATTATCACTGCCACATTTTGAACACCGGGAAGCACTATAGAAATATATTGTTGTCGTCATCATCCCCTCTATTTTTTTTAACAACATCAATTAAATAAGATTACTTTGGGCAAAGGAAATTTCTCTTAAGAGTTTTACTTTATTCTACATTCTTCTGGTTATTAGCACAGACTATAACTAAAACTGTCACTATCTGGTAACATGGCTTTTTCCAGCAAAGCTCTCCAGTTTTGCTCTCCTTCACATAAATTGCCTTGACTTCATCCTTTCACAATATTGTTTGTCAGTTCTCCCTTTCTCCACCTGCCTATCAGATCAAATCACTTGCTCTGAGTGGTTCAACTCCTCCCGCCCCCACCAATTTCTGCTGAGATTAGAAAGTGAAAACAATTGTGGGTAGCAGTTAACATTTTTTGATTCTTAGAAGGCTTGCTTTATCATTAAGCAAAATGAATTAGTTACCTAGATGGATGTATTTTATTGGGAACAATGATGAGATGTTGACAATAAAACTGTAATGAGGTCTGCTCTGCTCTGTACCTACTATTTTTAACCTTTGGAATCTGGCCCTATCCTTAGGTAGTGTGAGTTAATCAGCTCTAGCGGTTGTAAGAGGACAAAGTTGTACTCACAGATGCCTATAAAGTAGCATGGAGAGCAAATAAGCATTGCAATACCACAATGTTTGGTCCATGTTTTGTAACATCTCATGCATGTATGTGAGGGGTGGATCTTGTGTCACAATATTGCAACTTCACCCTTCTGATAAAATTGTTCGATAATGTATACCTCTGACTATACTATGGAGTTTCCTTTATAGCCCTAAGTTACCTTCTGGTGCAATGGGGAAGGTATCTCATTGCTAGTACTGAGATACAATTCAAATCCCAGGTTGCTCAACTTCTGTACAGGTAGTCTCGCTTAATGACCATTTGTTCAGCAACCATTCAAAGTTATGACAGCACTGAACAAATGGTAGTGAACAGCCAGTCATTGAAGTTATGGCTGTTGCAGCAACCCCGCAGTCATGTGATCAAAATTTGGGTGCTTGGCAGCCTGCCTGCATTTACAACTCCAGCTCCCCCCACCCGCCTATCTTCTTCCCCATCTCTGCCCTTTTGGCTGCCTACCCCTGCTGCTCCCAGCTGACTTTTGCCATCTTCTTCCTTCTGCTGCTGACAAGGTGCACTTGGCTGAAGCAGCTGCTGGCCCTTCATGATGAGGCCATGCAAAGCCTCCTCAAGGCATTGTGAGGCCTCCCTCACACTGCATGAAGGTTCCCTGAGACCATGAGAGAGGCCTTCGCAGCATTGCAAAGAACACAGGGCAACCAAAAGGGCAGAGATGTGGGGGGAAATAGGCAGCTGGGGGGAACTGAAGTGGAGGTCAGTGCGGCAGGGCAGGAGAAGTGTGAGGTTCTCCCCTAACAACCACAACTGAGACTACTGGAACTGCCATCACTAAGTGGTGCAGTCACATGATGCTTCACCTAATGACCACTTCACTTAGCGACAGAAATACCGGTCCCAGTTAGGGTTGTTAAGCGAGGACTCCCTGTATGTGGAGTGAAAGGAAGCCAACTTGCCCCTTGGACCAGCCCTACCTTCAAATGCCCCTGGAACCTATGGTTCTCTCATAACATTCTGTCTTCCCTTTCATGATGCCCTCCAGATGTGGGGCAATCTAAGCAACAATTTTAAGAATCAAGGTGAGATCCAGTGGTTCCAAGGGCAAAGAAGTCAGTTATATAAACAGCCAACAACAATTCAGCTTCAGGGAAAAAGAGGCAGTGGGTCTGAACTGCTATGGGATGGTATAAAACAGTCACTTGGATTGAGATGGGCGGCTATAGAAATTGCATAAATAAATAAAATAAAAATAAAATGTAATTTGCCCTTTCATTCTGACTGAAGGCAATCAAGTGCTTTATGTGGCTTCATTCTGGTATGCAAAAAAGATTTGTATCCAGCCATGCCATGTGTTTGAGAGCTTCTAGCAGCCATGCTAAGTCAAGGGTCTTGGAATTTTTGCTGGGGGAGCCTGAAAAGAATAACCAAAATGTTCCTTGAGAACATCAGCCAGGGAAAAACTGAACTAGGTTTGTGCTATGGGGGAGATGGGCTGCATACAAATTTAATAAATAAATAAATAAATAAAAATAAGGATTCCAGATCAGCTGGCAAAGCTTCCCTCCATGGGAGGCATGTATCTCCTCTTATTTTCAAAATAGTGCCGTAATCTGTGCAACTCTCTTATTCCATGGTTACTTACTGATACATTTTCCTTCATAGGCCAGCCCAATGGATCTTCCAAGCAGGCAAGTAGCTTTCCTTAGATGACAGGCACTTGCATATGTTATTCCATCATTCCCACAGAGATACTGTTCAGGTGAGGTTGGCTCGGGGCAAATCCGATTACAGGTCACACAGTTGGCATTATTATTTTGATCAACCACACAGGTGGAACTGCCTGGGCATAAAACATCCCTACATGTCTCTGAAATAAATGGTAAGGAAAACAATATGTGAACATCAGGAGCATCTGGACCATTAGAATAGACCCAAATAGCAAGAACTGAAAAGCTTTAATTAAACTAAGGCAGTGGACTGGCAACCTTGTGAAATTCCATTTAGTTTATACTTTAGTTGCAGCATGGATGACCTAATAATTATAAGGACCTGGACTTGGAATCAGGGATCTACAACCTAGTAACCCTTGTGATCATCCTAGAAAAAGCATTAGGACTTAGCATCTGCCAAGGTGCATGACCTTGAAGAAGCCCATTGCTAATGTCACAATGGCCTTGCCCTTGTCCACTTTGATGTTTCCACTTGCTTCTCACCTACTCCCTAGCCAGCAAGAATGAGAAGTTGTAGCTCCAGCTGCTCCCAGCTGTTCCACAGCATCTGGAAACAATCAGGAAGACCTCTGAGGAAAGGTTCTCATGCTAATAAGTGGCTAGCTCTACCTCCTCCAAACCTAAAACTGGCAGGAGGGGAAATTTTCAAGGCTGCAAGTAGGTGGGAAGGACTCATAGCTCACTGGCAGGACCCCAGTTTGCATTACTAAGTCTACAGATTCATTTCCAACTTTAATAGGAAGAAAAATGGGTCCCTGTACTTTTTGAGAAGTGGTATACAGCTGCAGATGTGTGCTCTTGGCATGTGGTTTTCTTCTCCGGTGTAGTTCAACAATGGACCCACTGCCAGAAGATGCAGTGCAGCCATCAACGTGGATGACTTTAAGGAGGGATTAGGCATAGGGCAGCAAAGGTTATCAGAAAGTACCATCTTGTTGGCTATGGATTATCTCCAATATGGTAGGCAGTTATTTGTAAATGTGATCAGGAGGCTATTATTACTTTCATGTCTTTGCTACTGTGCCTCTGTGAGACATCTGTAGAAACTGAATGCTGGATTAGACAGCCCTTTGGTCTGATGCAGTTTAACTCTACCTACAAGTGAAAAGGTAGCTAATTCATCAAGGAGCAAACTATCTAACATTTTTCCTCGTTTTTTTAAACTTGCAGAAAGTTTATGGTACAACCTAGTCGGTCACCTCAGGATCTACCCGCTTGTTCTGCTGCAGATATATAAGGAAGTTATATAGGAATGATTTTTGGTTGCTTAGTAAAGCCTTTTCCAATCTGGGCATTCTCTAGATGTGCAGACTTCAGCTCCCAGAATACCTCAGCCAGCATGGTATTGCTGAGAATTCTGGGAATTAAAGTCCACACATCTAGGGGGACCAGGTTTGACAAGGCTATGGTAAAATTGCCCATCCATCCTCCATTTTTAGAACATCCCCTTGTGCTGTTATTTTGTGAAACTGAACACAGCTCACAACCTGTTTTCCCTCAGAGTAATCCCACTGGGCCCTATGGTATTTCACCAGAATAAGTGGTTTACAAGCTTTTCCATACATGCTTTCTATCCCTGACTCTATGGTTGAGAAAGCAGGGTTATTGTAAACATACTTTTGCATTTGCCCTGATACTGGATTTCAAGTTCTGGTTGTTCTTTACATCTGGCTTTCAGAAGGGCACACTCATTCTTGTAGGTTTTCCCATCCAAGCCACACACTGGCCCCTTCCATGTGATATTTGAGCAATCTGGAGCACAGACACACCGAGGTTTGTTCTTCTTGTTCATTTTACATTTCTTCCCAGGTCCACAGTCCACATTCTCACAGGTTTCTAAAGAGGAAATGGAAGGGGAATGGAGAGAAAAGGATTGGGCAGGTAGAACACAATCCAAAAACATTGTCTAATAACATCTAAAACTCCCACCACAATTTCACAAACTACAGGCAACACATGAGAATACTGTTGACTCAGAAAATATTATTCTCTCCTTTTCCAGCAAAAACTATAAAATAAAATCAAACACAAAAGCCTTCTATTTTCTGAACAGGATGCTTGCAAGAGACTATGAATATTGCACGAATGCTGTCCACTGTGATGCTGGAGTCCCAAAATAATGACAGAGTGCTCCCTAGAAAATTAGTTTGTTAACTTGCAATGAAGTGATATGCAATTTTACATACAAAAACAGTAGCAACAGTTAAACATTAAAACCTCTCTGAATACACTTTGGCAGGTCATACTTTGCACTAACATAACGTGGTTTGTTTGACTTTGGTTTAGGGTGTTGTACAAACCCAGCTGTTATGAGGTGCAAGCTATGGTTTAGAGCAGTGTTTCTCAACCTTGGCAATTTTAAGCTAGCATGGGGAATTCTGGGAGTTGAAGTCCACACATCTTAAAATTGTCAAGGTTGAGAAACACTGATTTAGAGATTATCATGTTGTGGAAACTCAAGTTTGGTTTGTTCAATAAACTACGCCTTAGCACAGTATGCGAATTCAGTGTTTGAAAAGGTAGAATAGGCTAGCCTCTCATTACACTGATAAATATATGGCAGTGACTAATCCTCATTAAGGAAGCACATATGCCAGTTGAGAGAGAGGCATACCAATGCTGCCTTATTTTTGTTTCAGCTGCCCCCATCCCTGCGCCATCATTCAGTGCAGTAACATCTCTGCTCATTTGGTGTCCCTGACATGAGTTGGGTTTGTTCTCTAACATCCTTCATGCTGAAGGTCACTGGAGCAGAGATTTCTCAAGGTTGCAGGGTGAAAAGCTTTGGCTGCAATCCATAGTTTTTACTTTTAGAGTAATCCTGTTCAAGATACTTGGGCCACCCCAAGTTAAGTGACTTGGGCACTGCATTCCATTGTTCTAACTCTTAGCTTTCTTTAGTACTACCCCACTGGCACCAAGAACACACCAATCATCAACTTCTCATACACACACTATTCTGTGCCTTAATTTCAGCTAGGTCTGGAATCTGTTTTGAATGCTAGTGCATTTAGATAAAGGAAAAAAAGATTCTCTGTTATATCTTCCTCTGGAGGGCAGGGCCCCTGTCCTTATAACAAGCTATCTGGTGCAGTTGGAAGCTGATCCTGTTATGAAGGCTTGTTTTACAGGACATAAAAGCACAGAGATTCTGATTGGGAAAGTCATAAGTACCTGCCTGAGATATAGGACGTCTGAAGAATAACCTGAGTGCAGACAAAATATCTTTCTGTATGAGCATACCAAGAATCAGAATTAGGGAGCAGGTCAAGTCATATGGCTTCCAATCAGTTGAGCCATGGGGCAAAAACATGTACTTTTAAATAGACTTAGTTATAATAAGGAAGAAAAAAGATTCCACTCTAATTACCTTCTAAGTAGTTGAATACATTCTTTGCATGCAAAATCGTGAATACATTCTTTGCATTAGGTGAGAGGAAGGTCTCCTTCAAGTTTGATTCCTGGTATCTACATGGACATGTCTGTGTAGGTTTCTTGATAACAATACATTGTCTTCTTCTGGATAGATTCTGTTCTGTTTTACTTCCCAATCTAGCCTACAGCCTAGTTTTTCAGATCACCTAGTCAGCTAGTGTTACTAGATAAGCTGTTGGAAATTCTAAAAGCCAGTACCATTCATTCCAGATAGACAGGTAATTTAAACGCCTAATAATTAAATTTGACATAATACAGAGTCCTACGTTCTAATAAACCCCTTTATCTGATTACACTTTCTGGTTCCCAGTGAAGAGGAGAAACGCTCAAGGACAGTTTCCAACCCTTCTACGTGATTTTGTATGCTTTATGAACAAGCCTTGGCACTGAAAACAATCTTGCTTATCCTCTTCTTATAGGAGGAGGCAGCAATTCAGCAGTTTAGTTTGACATCTTCAGGGACAGAGACTACATTCCTAATTGTAGAACTAGGGAACATCTGTGACTACCGCCTGTTGTATCTTTGGGGAAATGTTACCAATGTAGAGGCGCGACTAGATTTAATGAACCAAGATGCTTAAATCAGTCTGAAGCAGCTTTCTATCCTCACCTAGGAATTTACAAGCCCTTCTAAAAATCAGATTATTCTTAGCAGCACCCACCTTTGCAGGGGATGCAGTTGGGGGCCCCTCCGCTAAAGATCATCCATTTGAAAAGCACGTGGTCGCTGACATCCTCCTCCGTCCATGAAGTGGTGAGCCTCCCTGTCTTGCAGCACTCTTCCTTACTGAGGCCGTTTTTGTAGAGGACCTGGCAGCGACCGTTCCTGGCTTGCCGCAGCCAGCAATTCCCAGCTAGTGCAGGGAGAGAGAGAGGGAGGGAGAGGGAGAGCCAGCCAGCTCAGTGTCAGTTACCAGTGACCCAGACATAACACGTGCGGGTTTCATTGACTTTTACTAGACTGTTTACTTTTATTTGTCCCGTTTCATAACCTGAAGCTACTCCTCTGAATCAAACGGAAGCGCTGTTTCAACAACTTGATCAAACCAGTTCGACGTCTTGTTATTCCACCTGGGGAAGGGAGACAACTGCGAGCGCTCTCAGAGGGGGAGGGGTTAATTGCGCGTGGCAGGGTCTTGAAATAGATCTGGAGCATCAAAAGTGTGTGTATCTGTGCCTGTGCCTGTGCGTGTGAGAGAGTGACTGTGGTGGACGAACCTGCCTCCCTGTCCATTAGCTGATCTCGTCAACCCAACTCCTCTGTTTATAAACCACCTAAACCGATAAACCACCTAAATAGCAAATAGAAGTTTGCAGGATAAACTTCTGGAAAATTGCACTACAACTGCTCCCACCCCCATTTCTCCCGAGGTGTAGGATTTAGTAATGAGCGCCCGATCCCAGCAAGTATCAGGGACGGCTCTTTCGAAATCTTTAAATTTCGCCTGTTTCCTGAAAAGAAAGGAAAGGAAAGGAAAGGAAAAGAAAAGGAAAAGAAAAGAATGCAGCGTGGGAATGAGCGATCAAACTCTACACACCCCAGCCGCGATTTGCAGATCCACCAATGGGATGACACAGAGGACTTGGATCAGACTAGGTGAGTTGACATGGACTTATGGAGAGAGCAGAAACACATGCACGCTCACAGGCACTTACTGACACCAACAACCTTGTGTCTGTTACTGAAGGAGCCGAGCCAGAAACACTGATCTGACCTGTCGTCCTATTCCTTGAGATAGTCTAGATAATTTTGTTGGGACCAGTTCTTCGTGAATCACCAGTCTGACTTCTCCAACAAATGCAAATCAAATCGAATTTGTTTCTTTACACCACAGAATGCCAGGCAGAACCGACACGGCCCTCACGCCCCAAATCCACCCATGTTAAGGTAGTAGTAGTGGCAGCAGTAGTAATATCAGCAGTACCAAAGGACCTATCAGCTAGGAAAGTCTTTTCATTACTCCTTGCTTAAAACTACAATCATGTACCACAAAAGATAAAACTATGGATAAGATACCACAATAAATTGTGGACATAATGTCACTAACCTCCCTCATATACACTGCAAACCAATATCGGGGTGGAGGAGACTGTTTTCAGTTGCCCATGTGTGGGTTTCGTTCACTGTGCTTTAAACGAAGCTCAAGGGGGCAATCCTTCACTCGCTTACCTGGAAGCAAATTCCACTGAACTGGAGGGGGGACTTATTTCTTCTGGAAAGGCTCGTCTAGACTGGCGTTGCAAGACATGCAACTATGAAACACAGCCCTCCGAAGTTCATTCCCAGAATGACGTGAAACTGGAGGAGGACAAGCAGGGGCACAAAGAAAATTCTCCAAACTTAAAGTCTCTTTCCTTCTCTCTTTCTCTCTCCCCGACCCCGCGCCCGGAATTGTGAGACATAATGCGAAGATTATTTTGCGCCCGTAGGAGGAAGTGGGCTCAGTGATTTTAGAAAGGTAAATACGCGGCTAAATCACGCGCAGGATGGGACCTCCGCGGTGGCCAAACTCGGAAAAGTTCTTAGCTGATGCTGGAAGTTTAGCCAGGCAGCAGCGACGCCAGCTTTTTAGAAAGCTCTTGAGAACTAATGATGGAATAGGTGATTAAGATGATAAAGCTGACGAGAAGAGGGATTCCCTGTCCAGCGAAGCCACCGCCAAACGTGGGTTTTCCTGCTCTCCTGTCTCCGCAATCCCCAAAAGCCCCCAGTGCAAAGCGATCCTAAGCGTGTTTCTTTCAAGTGGGAAGCCCCCGAGAGTTCAGTGGGAAGCCCTGTTTGAGTTTGGGACTGGAGCTTTAAAGGCGTCGGATGGACTGAAGAAGAGCCGTGGAAAGGGAGGAGTAGAGGGACAGACAGAGAGAGAGAGAGAGAGAGAGAGACAGAGGCACATCAGCAGGGAAAGATGTGAATTGTATCTTACCCTGTGCTGTTTGATCTTCTATGAAGTGGCAGAAAAACATCAAGAATAAAACCATGCCCGGAAAGATTCTCTGATTTAACATCCTTAAGTTATTTCCCTCCAGCGAAAGAGACGAACGCAACCCCAAGTGGCAGGAGTCAGACGAGGAAAGAAGAAAGAGCGAGCACGCCCGTCACACAGCCTGCTTGTGATCGCTCTATCTATTGAATGAATGTCAGCCGCTGAATGCAGTCTCTCTTTAAATCGAATGGGGTCTTAGTTCTGCGGTGGGCGGTCTCCTAATGTGTGTGTGTGTGGGGGGGGTTAGGAGAGAAAGGGAGGGAGGGAGGAGGGTGTGTGCGCGCGCGTGTTCGGGTGGTGGGGGGAGATTTAAAAAACTTCGGCGTGAATCCCTTTCCGATTATTTTTCTCCAAAGGTGTGCGCGCACGCGCGCGGGTCTACCCACTGCTTCCACTCACCCCTCCCCCCCCGCTGCTTTGATCAAATCGGCAGGAGAATCGCCGGGGCTTTGGCACCCAGTGGAGCAGGAAGGAAGAAGTGGGTTTGCGCTGCGGCGGCGGGTTTGCGGGAGCTGAGTGTGGGAACCCAAAGCCCAGGCTACGCGCTTAAAGGGGGGTGGAAGAGAAACTCTTCCTCCGCTGCAAGCGAGGCGCCTGGGCGCGCGGGGACGCGAGACGAGACACTTTCCTGCAAGGATTCCCGGGGCTGTTCTCGATTAGCAGCCACCATCCTCACTTCGCTCCTGGGGAAGGGAGAGGCTCGACCCAGGTTATCCCTTCGTGTTTCCCCCTCGCTCTCTCCCAAGTCCCGAGGTCGAGGGTGCTGTGGTACCGTTGCGGAGAGGGCTCCGCGACGGCATCTAAAGCCCGCAGGGACTGGGACGTCCGGCGACCCCCGCCCCTCGTCCGGCGCGGAGTTGTCCCCTGCACTGCCTTTGCCCCTGCGCGCCCGGGCGAACGGGCTCCCTCCCCTTGGCTAGCCTTCGCACCCCGCTCCCCGCCCAAATGTTGTGGCTACTCCTCGTAAATCTCCAACCCTCACACCTCCGAACAGTAGTTAAGTGTCTGGCGCGCCCGCATCTCCCTCTCTGGGACTCGTCAAAAACAAATCAGAGTTTAATGCCCGGTTTAATGTCCCGCGTGTTAGTCTCTTCACTCGAGGGCGTCTGGAGCGGGAGCGGGGAGGCGACGTAGGCGGTCCTTTTCGGCTCAGCATGAAATAATAAGGATCCTCGGCCATTAGGAAGGACGCGCCTGGAGCGGGCCTAATGAACTTTTGCGGCGGTACTCTATTAAGCGCCGTCTGGCAACTCTTCCCTCTTTCAAGAGAGTTGGCGGGCCCGTTTCTCATAACAATTTTTGGCACTGCTGAATGAAACTGAGTAGGCGATATTTCCTTTTATACCAAACGATTACTTAACGGAAAAAAATGGGGCGTGTTGATTCAAGAAGCCGCCTCTTTAAAAACAACAACAATAAAATAGAGGGGGGAGGAGAAGAGGAAGAAGAAGACGACTCCTGCGTGGCCGCCTGCCCCAGAGCCCCTATGCTCCCAGCCGTTACCAACAGGCAACAGACTGCAAATTATGCAGACAAAAATTCTTGCCTATTGGCAGGTCACGGTGCTTTCTTTCTCCTGAAGTCCGCGTGATCCCCCCCTTCCCCTTCCCATTCAACCCGGTCTGCCCCCGCCTTCCTTACTCCAGTCTCCCCAGTCTCTCTCTCCTCACCCCCCTCCAACGCCCGCCTTGCAACTGCAAATAACTCAGTGATAACAGATTTTTTTCCACCAACTGCAGGAGATAGTGCTAATCTTTTAATAAAAGATCTCATTACAATAGGATCTGTCTGGACAGACTATAATAGATCTAGAAATACAGCCGTGCTAATATTAGAAGACAGTTGTTTGGGTGCCTCAGACTGTGCTGTAGTCCTAGCTTTGAAAATGGGCAAGGATCACAACACAATGCCCAGCAGCCACAGTCCCAACCATTCACAACCAGGCTGGTAAATGACTGATCTGTTCTTGTGTTTTTGGGGGGTGGGGTGGGGGTACATTTTGTGTTTGGGGGAGATAGACATTGTGACCTTTCCTATCAAGCTCCAGGGCATTTTGATTACTTCAGAAGCTTCTTAGGAGTTTACACCCTTTTCTCATCTGGCCCTCCCCCCTCCTGGCTTTTTCCCAATTTAGTATCACTACTCTCATCTTTTCTTCTCTTCCATGGAATATTAGCCTTAATGCAGGGTTCTTGAGCGCCCTCTTATGGTAGATGATCATCATCAGTTTAACAGGGGGAAAATAAAACCCACTCTCCTTGTGCAGAAGTTGTCAAATTCCTGCCCAAGAAGGATAACAGTACTGGTGGGGTATAGGATTTTGATGTCCCAACATGGTTTGAACAAAGCAATTTCCACCTCCTGACTTTCCTCAGGAGGATACCAAGAAGAAAAATTTACTCTTGCAAGCCCTGGCAGATGACTTGTAAATTTATTTAACTGTGCAGCAAAAATGTCTGATTTTCTGATTTGGCTGTATGTTCCCCAGCCCTAGGTTCTTAGGGAACAATGGCAAATGTTAAGTGCGGACTTTGGACTTTCTGTTCTCTGCAGATACTCTTGATGAAGACACAACAAGCAGTTTGTGTAGATGTTTGCTGTCAGGAGAACAGAATGAGATGGAAAGTCTGCAGGTTATTCCAGCTCTCCACCTAAAACAATAATCTGATAGAGACATGCCTTAAACACCAGCTATATCTATTATCTTTTCCGTTACCACCTCCACATTTTCAGTGATCTTGCCTAACGAAGAATTCTTTGAAACTTGAAAGTTTGCATGTTAATAAAAATATTGCCTTATGATGTGTATTATCTTCAATATGGCTGTTTTTGCTTTACAGATATCTTCATCCTGTACTTACTTATTTGGAAGGAATCCCCTTGAACTCAGTAGGGTTTATGTTCACTGAGGCATGCAGAACTGATCTGACCTAAGACATTTTATTGCCTGAAACAAAGATGCCCCTTCCCCTTTCATGTATAGACGTCAGGTGGATGGGTGGCTGAGTTTGACTTAAATACTTGCACTGACTTTCTTCAAATGAATAACATTTCTGAATGAATCAGAAAATTGATTCCAATTATTGAATCAAACAAGATGTCTCTGGATTGATCTGGACAATTTTGGAAACTGCGTTTGCAGAAACAATTTTTTTACGAGTTGATTGGGAAACCAGATTGATCCAGTTAGGCAATTTGATTCAAATGTCCAATTTCAATTGATTTATTGAATCAAGAATTCAAATCACATTTTGCATGATTTACATAGGTCTGAAATTTAGGTGAAGGAAAAGCTTTATGCATACCAAAATCTAAGAAGGGGAAATAATTTCAAAGAGTCAGAAGGAACGTTTCCTAAGACAGTTGCTTTACGCTTCCAAAAGCTGAATGATGACAGATTCAGGGAAAGATAAACGGAAGTATATCTGAAACTACGGAATTTGCTTCTGGATGATGGAGCAATGGCCACCAATGGACAGGTTTAAAAGGATCCTAAACAAATCCACGGAAGGTTACTTGGCACAAGGCTACTTATATCCCTGACCAGCAGTTGTTGCAGCTCCTAAACACAGGATACAATTGTCCTTATTATGCTCTTCTTGTGAGAGTGACAAAAGTGTGCTGGTAAATACAAAACATGGGAGCTCACCTTGACAACGTGCACACGGTCCCTGCCTTCAGTAGTGCTCGCTTCTGATTGCACAGGTTCCACTTCCAAAATATATCAAGCGGGGTGGGGAATTTGTAGTTCTCCAGATGTTGCTGAACAACTCCTAGGATTCTTCACTGTGATCATGCTGAATGGAACTGCTGAGAATTATTGTTCAGCATCTCTGGGGGGCCATTGTTCCCCACCCCTGACACAGAACTTTAACAAATGATCATCTGTCTGTTGGAATGCAACTTTTAAAATAGTAATGCCAATAATCTTGCAAAGAAGAATTACCATTTAGGGATGAAATAGGAATTGGAATAAGAAGGAGAAGGAGCTGCTTCATGGCTCAACTTGATTCTTTTCTTCATTTTTTGAATTTTGCTCTGCCAATCTGTCACAAACAATAATAAAACTTGAAAGCCTCATTAACATCTCATTCATTAACTTGAGCAAGGCAAGTCTGTAAATTCCAGCAGATGAAATCAGAGTTTGTGCTCTGAAAGCAGTCCTGGATCTGCCCTTTCCCACATTCCTTATCCATTATACCACTGTTGGTCAGCTGTTGGTCTTCAGCCAGTTCTACAATGACTCTTTACCGTCTTATGTTCACTTGGTTCAAGTGGACAAAAGGAAAAACAATAAAGGAGAGTTATCATGCTCCACAGGAAGTAAGATCACTTTGCACATCCCAGTTTATAGCCTGGTGCCTTAACCTCTATACCTGTCAGGCCTAGCCCGAGGAACTCCAGGAGACCATGCAAGTTCTGTTCAGCAATGTTTATTAACTACAACCTCTGTCAAGAATCTTCCCAGACTGAAAACTCCATTCCCACAGTAGCTATGAAAACAGTGAATTCCTCAGGGAGGTGCCAGCCTCATCCTCTTATCTCTTCCTCGTCCCTCTGGAGATGAAAGAGGATGTTTCCCTCCGTGAGTGTGGCCTTCATCATTCCATTCCATCACATCACCTAACTGGCTCTCTTGTTAATGGGCTAATATCCACCTTAAATCCAATCAGAATGAAGCCTGTTGGCTTGTCTTTTATTGTTTTGACTTCTGGAACAGCTTTCAACAACCTGAAACCCCTCTGATGTGCTGCATATGGCCTTCTCAACCTTCATCTGGTGGGCATTCTGGGAGATGTAATCCCAATACATCACCAGGCTGAGGAATAACCTGGTTATTTAACTTAATAGTTAAATGTTCATGTTTGCCTGTACCTTAATATTAGGGAGGCATTTTCATCCTCAAATATTTCTTTCGTATATTAGCAGACTTGCATTTTTGTGTGTGTGCCCTACCTCTCCCTTTCTTTCTTTTGTCAACAACAAAATGCAAATTACAGTAAAGGCAACAATAAAACCCACTCTAGATGGAATTGTCCAACGGGACACAAGAATGTCACTATTCTTAGGCTGTGCATTTTCTCCCTAAAAAGCAAGCTTGTTCAGGAAATTTATACATTTTAATATGTCTGGCTGGATTGTGAGGAAAATACAAGAAAGACAGTGTTTTGTGGGAAAAAATAGTGTAGAAGCATATCCAATATTTCCTTATAAGGAATCGTATTGTTGCTGTTAATTAGCGTTGGCTTTAAAGAACAATAGGGATTTTCTGCCCAGCTGTATCATGTCTTACAGCAGTGTGACTGTTGTTTTTGGAAAATTCTTTTTTCTTGGCACTTTGATTGAGGTGTTGGTTATACCTTATTTTGCTAAGAAACATATGTGAACATGAGGTAAATAAATGTGTTATTTTTTGCAGGTGGGGGGTTGGCAAATATTCTTGCACACTTGTAGAAATTCCAGAGGCAGCTAGGAAGATATTTTTTCTTCTCAAGAGAATTTATCTGAATTTACTTAGTAACATTTACCACAAATGTTATTCCCATTCCTTTTTATAGATAACTCCAAAACCAAGGTGGGCAATCTTTGGATGATTTAATTGTGTGTGTGTGGGGGGGAGGGGGACAGTAATATAAAGCAGGTGAGGGTTTGTCACTTACAATGGGATTAGAATCTGGGTTCCCCCATTTTAGGCTTTCAAACAATGTGAAAACTATTTTAGAGTTTATCTTACAGTTTTGGTGTTTCCTTCTTCATATACTGGGAAACCAAACTATTGATTTATTTGGCAGCATGATGGGGGTGGGGTGACAGAGTCCTCAGATGAAGGTACTTTGAATTGCAGGGTGCCCAAATATGGTTGAAGATATAATGGCTGAATTCACATATCCTAAATCATAAGCTGTCTTATTTTGTTCTGGCTTAGTTCATTGACTAGTTTCAAGCTATTATGGCTTGTAAGCCATGATTATGATTTAGCATTATGTATGAACTTACACATGGTTTATTAAGCAAACCATATGAATTGTTTTCAGATTATTTAGCAATAGCAAAGTTAATACTCAGGGATTTTATTTGGTTTATATCCAAACCAAATTCTTTTTTGGTTTGGAATCAAAGACACTTTCACATTTGAAATGTTGTGTAAGGTGCACTTTGGTGGGCTCCTGATTATGGGTTTAATCTCCATTTCCATTTAACATTTCCTACAATATCCTGGAGTGATGCTGAATTAGAGGTGTTATGGGAAATTTAAAATAGTAGTCCAGATATCAGTGGTGATGGGGACTGCTGGAATACTGGAGACCTGGTTGTCAGATTATATGCCATATCTCATGCTGAGATATGACTCTTTGAATTGCATTGAGAAGAGGAGCCTATTTTGAGTCATCATTTGAGATCTGCTATCCAGAAAAGTTTAAGAGAGCCGTGGAGTCCTTGGGGTTCTCTGAGCTTGGTTGTTTTCTTGCAGACAACCTGGCTAGGTAACACCTTCAGTGCCAGAATGGAATGGGGTTTGCTTTCTGTTTGTATACTGTGGCATGCCCTGCCAGTGTTTGTGGGGGTGTGGGTTTTGTTTTGTTTTTTCCTCTGGTAGTTCCTTGATTAAGGTATTGTTTACTGCTTGTATGTCTGGCGGCAATCTTGGTGTTAATCTCTGCTTATCTGGGTGATGATTGCTGGTAAGGAGATGTTCTAGTCTTTTGTTTTCCTTTCTATTGTCTCTTTTGAATAGTGTGTAGATGTTGTTTATGTGCCTGTTGATGGCTGCCTTGTCTGAATACCAAGCTTCCAAGAATTCCCTCGTGTTTTTGGATTTAGCTTGGTCTAAGATGCTGACAGTTTCCCAGTTGAAACTATGGTTAAGTCTGTCCATGCATTGTGAGATTAAGGAGTTTTCATTAAGAGAGCCAGTTGGTGTAGTGGTTAAGGCATCAGGCTAGGAATTAGGAGACCGTAAGTTCTAGTCCTGCCTTAGGCATAAAGCCAGCTGGGTGACCTTGGGCCAGTCACTCTCTCAGCCCTAGGAAGCAGGCAATGGCAAACCACTTCTGAAAAGCCTTGCCAAGAAAACTGCAGGGACTTGTCCAGGTGGTATCCGAGAATCATACATGATTGAACGGATTAAAAAAAAAAAACCCAACCAGGAAAGTGCTATAAATGTTTTATTCTGTTAGATGTCTCCCAGAGGTCATAATGTATGAGAAACTCTTTTTCATTATACTCTTAAGGGGTAGTGTTGGTGGAGAAAATGATTCATGGATGCATTTCCAGCACATTCTGATCATGTGAGGAGCTTCCAAGGAATATTATTTGTATCAGGAATGTATGTTCCTACCATAGACATGTTCCAAAAGATCAGGGTGAATCATAATCCTCAAGTTCCTCATTATGGCTTCCCTGTTGGCAGGAATGGAGCATAGCTCATGGCAAAACGCATTCTCTCCATACATAAAGTTGTGTAGAGACTTGTAGGAACCAAACATATATAAAGTCATAGTTAGATTAGACATCCTAAAGTATTACTGATGCTACTGGATATACTCAAAATATGACTATATCTAGATTTAAACCATTATTTTTAGAAGGCTGAACTGTCATATATTGATTAATTTAATAAATGACCAAAATATAAAGGGAGAATTATGAATGCCACACCCTCAGTTTCATTGCTTTCAGTAAGAGAGATTTAAGTCTTGTGTTATGCTCAGAATTAGTCTTATGTGTTTTACTGAGAATGTTCAATACATGATTTAATTCTTCCTTTGAAATCAGCGGGATTTTAAAATGCTTAACTACAATGGGATCATGTTCTGTTGCAGCCATAAACCATATTTCAGAATGACCTTTGTGGAACTCAGTCACAATTAGTGATGTCAGGATTCTAGTGCTAATGATCTGGTTAGCAAATAGATGATTAACCCCAGCATCTTTTTGCACTGAATTTTCCAAGATTTTCCTGGAAGCATTTGAGTAGTTATACTTTGTGTCTCACTGGAAAATTGTAATTTGTTACTTCAGTTAGGAAAATGAGTTATCTTATTAAAAAAAAATATATAAAATATATATATATATATTTTCTTTAAAGAAATATTGATGCGCTAATTTAGGAATTCCAGAGAATTTCCTCCTCTCTTCTCTTTCTTAGGAGTTTTGTAACCAAAATGCTATGAGAAACTTTACTGTGTTGGCTCCAAAACGCTTCATCACTTTGTAGTGGCTTTATTAGACCAGTTGTCTCTATTTGGTTCATCCTGAGCCAAAGGAAGCACTGAGAGGGGGTGGTGTGTCTGTGACCTTACGTACAAGCAGCCTCATGAAGCTTTGAGGACTATGGTGACTGTGTGTGGTTAGACAAATGCTTTATGCGGATATAGTTAAAAGGGCTTGTGAGCAGGTGGCATTCCCAAATGCTTCCAAATAAATCTGCACATGTTGTATAAGGTCAAACTTACCCATGCTTGGGGTTTATTGGTAGCTCAAATAGTAATAACAGACTCTTGTGTCCCTACTTGAGGTCATAGATTTCGACACACATTGTTAACATTGAGACAGAGGAGGAAAATAGGAACAAGTTGGAATCTTGCAGGAGTGTAGTGAATATTTTTGCCATGAGAAATACCGAATCCTATCACAAAATGGAAAGAAAGGGTGGGGGAGTAGAATAAAGGATTTTAAAAATCAAGAATAAGGGATGTGCACAATTAAACGTTTGATAGTTCTCTTGGTCTTGTTGGTGAACTATCATTGTACGATATTTTACAGTAACCATTATGGATTGCCTCTTTTGAGTTGGGAGCTGGAGATAGTGTTTTCCTGTCTACCTACTTGCATAGCCATTTCCAGAAGGTGGTGCTGAGGGATTATTGCTCTGTCCTTAAGCAATTAAACCATGGCAAGAGCCTCAGGATTTCAGTATATATCCCATATAACTTAACATCTTTGTGAAGAAGCTGGGGGAAGGCTATCTAGGGATACAGAAAGAAGTGTCATGAGTCAAACATGACATCCAGCTTTACCTCTTCTTTTGATCTAACCCGCGTGAGGCAGTGTATAATCTGAATCAATGACCAAGTCAGTTCATGGACTGGAGGACAGCCTATGTAAACTGTAACTCCGTTTAGAAAAGACAGAGCTACCATTTGTGTCATTAGGTGTCCACTGCTAACCACAATGAAAAAATGAATAGATGCATACAGTGGCATCAGGAAGTACACCCCACGCTTTTTACTTGTGTCCTGATACTAGACACAACTACCTAAGTCTTGGGGTTTGCACTGTGATGTCATGATGCATGTTTCACCACCAATAGCGCCCCCCCCCCGCCAGGGGTGCCTATGATTGGATCAATGGGATGGGTCATTAATTCAGCTGAGTGACATTCAAACTCTTTGGGGGAAGTTTCCATTTTCCCTGAAACTCAGGTGCACTGCTTGAGGTGTTCAAGAATCCATCATTATCACAGGAGGTGTAGGCAGCCTTGATGGCTGGAAGCACATTTTACTAGCTAAAATAGCTGCTGTATTTGTGTTTGGAAAGGTATAGTCAGGCATCTATTATCTATTCTCTGGTAGTCCATCTCTCCAACTATGGATTACTCAGTATGCTGTACATGGGATTACCTTTGAAAATAAATTTAAATCAAATCAGAACAGATCTAGGTTGCTAACTGGGGCTGGTTGCTAACGGGTTGGTTGATATGGTTGTATGATTCCAATACTTTGTCAACTATTCAGTCTTCTGTTTCTGAGTTTACTTTGAAATGCCTAGTGTAGATGTCAAAAGTTCTAAATTGCTTGTGGCAAGAGGAATCTCCATTCCCAGATTCTTCCTTCCTTTCTTTCTGTCTTTCTGATTTGATTTGATTGGCTGTCCATCTCACCTAAGTGGCTCTAGGTGGCTCACAAATTTGTCTTTGCAGGTGCCTCTGCCAATGAAGGTCAGCAAGTGGCTCCAAGGAAGAAGGTTTTCTGAATGGTGGTATGCAAATTATGGAAAGCCCTTCCCCAGAAGGATAATCTATTGCCCACATTGTCATCTTTCTGGCAAAGAGGCCTCTTCTCCCAGGAATGTCCATATTAATACAGTGGTACCTCTAGTTACGAACTTAATCCGTTCCGTGACTCTGGTTGCAACTCGAGTTGGTCTCAAGTCGAGGTAAAGTTTCCCATAAGGTTCAATGTAAATATGGTTAATCCGTTCCACCCTCCGAATTTGGTCGCACCACGAGGCAAATTTCCCCCATAAGGTTCAATGTAAATACGGCTAAACAGTTCTGAAACATATGCATTTTATTTTTAAACCTCAAAAACCTTCCAAACGCCACAAAAACCTTCCAAACCCCACAAAACACACCACAAGCCTCACCGAACGTCTCCTTGCTACCGCGATCTCGCCCACAGGAAGCCGCGACTGCGTGGCAGCAGGGAAAATGGCCGCGGATCTGGTTCGTAAGTAGAGGTGGAGTTAGCAAGTAGAGGTAAATTTTTGGGGCCGGAGCTGGTCGTATCTTGAAAAATTCATAAGGAGGGGCATTCGTAACTAGAGGTACCACTGTATATTGTTATTGTAGTGATTGTTGAATTTGTTGATTTTATAATATATTGTTTTATTGTTTTAGATTTCAGGTAATCTATTCAGAGTACCTTTATTACTGTGTGGAATAAAACACAACTCAATAAAGAAAACCGAAGTTCATTTAGAATTAAATCCAAGTGGCCTCTCCAATGGAACAACTTCTGCCAATGGAATGGAAAGGTGAGTGATTCCCTCTCCATCGTGCAAGGGGGAATTTGCTGGATCAGATTTCAAAAGAGCACAGAGGCAGGGAAAAGAAAAGCTCCATTGCAATGTAGAATGTCACCTTTTACTTACAAATGAGATATGGCTCAGGCAGGTGGCTCACTCTAAAGGCCACTATTGCTTTTCAAATATTAGAACTATGATTACGTTCATATAGGATGTCTAAAATGTACACTGTGAATATGGCAAACATGGGAAAAACTTATATCAGAAAATATATGTGGTCTCTGCAGATCACCCAAGAACAATGATAAAGTGTGATGTGGTAAATACAGCTGTTGGAATAAAACAAGGGGAATTCAGATCTAAATTCCCACTTAGTCACAAAGCTCAGTGGATTACTTGGGGTAAGTGATTGTCTCTCAGCCTGATCTACCTTCATGAGGTGGTTGGTGAGATCATATTGTGGTTGATGGTGGGGAGAATATCTAGTTCTCCCCACCATGCAGAGTATGCCATCTTCAGCTTGTCAATATAGAGGAAAGATGGGATATAGAGGTAATAAAATGGGAATATATAGTTTTCTTTGCTGACCTGCATACTTAATGATAATCAGGCCTTATTGCTGAATAATACACCAAATAGATCATATTATGCAATCAAGGAATGGCTATACTGATATACTTTACATCCTTGATATAGTGTATGTATTGAGATTTTGAGGCAGAAACAACATTCCCAATATATTTATCTGAAAAATAATGTTTGTGCTCTTTTTTTCATATAGCATAATCATGTATTTACAAAGCACAAGGCAAAAGGTTCATGAAATTATGGGAAGGGAGGGGAAAAGAAGCAACAGAATTAACCTATATTAGGTATAAGAAGGAACTTCATGCTGGCTGGGGAATTCTGGGAGTTGAAGTCCACACATCTTAAAGTTGCTGAGGTTGAGAAACACTGATCTAGCGGACAGGCGGTAATCAGCCATTTTCAGTGGCTCTGTTGTAACAGGCAATAAAATTTGTATCTAGCCGTACCATGTCATGTATCTAAGAGTTTCCAGCCAAAGAACCCTAGGCAAGTTGTGCTGAGATAAATGCTGGGATTCTTGTTGGTAAGACTGACAGCTTTTCTGTGTAGACAGAATTTCCTTCAATTTCTCTTGCAAAATTGCTTTGTAAACTACAACTGGAAATTTCCTCACAAAGTCACTTCAGCCCCAGCGTTCAGTCAATACAGCTATTTCTTTCCCAATGTGAATGAGGTTCCCTGTTTCCTCAGGAAAACCTGCTGTCATTTGCAATGCATTTTTGCAGCATTTTTGAATCACCCATCCTGTTGAAATTCCTCTGCACTTTTTTTCCTGGATCCTATGGTACAGTGTGCAGACATCAGGAATTCTTGGGAACTTGCAGTACATACCAGAATAATCTATTTGCCTCCACATCCACTCAAATATCTTCTGTCTCTGTACGATGGCAGCCTTTAAAGCAACACAGAGCTCTTTGTCATGGCTTGATTCAGAGTCCTGTTCACACTGTTAGGATTTATAACAGTAGTTTGGTTGAACACACATAGTTGCTTCTCCAGAACTGGAGTCTCATTAAGTTAGGTTAGATAATTATTATTGATAAAATTTGTTTTCTTCTCATTCCTCATCACTTTCCACACTCCAGAATTTGCTCCCAAGCAATGTTGGCTCCTCCAAGATAAGCTTTTCAGGATCCTATACCTCCTCACAACTAGAGTATTATTCTTAACATGCATTTTATATTCTTATATTTTCTGGTTATATCCTTGTTCCTGATTTTTGCATCTTGTTTGTATCATCTGAACACCTGCCTCTTCTTGCTTTTCCACACATGAAGCCTCCCTTGATTCGTGTCCTATAAAGTTGCAAATGAATATTTGTATCCAACCTGCGAGGAAAATGGACAAAATAATTATTGACATGGGGTGGGGTGCTATTTCCTCACTTGTTTCCTCGTGGCTAGCTTTTGCTTTAGGGCAGTGTTTCTCAACCTTGGCAACTTTAAGATGGGTGGACTTCTGGGAGTTGAAGTCCACGCATCTTAAAGTTGCTGAGGTTGAGAAATACTGCTTTAGAGAATAACTCCCCTTTTGATGCCAACTGGCAAACCTCATTCCACTCTCACAGGTTCTTCAGCAAGAGTTTCCACTGGAAGACGTCATATACACAAAAAAAGGACATAACTGGATTCAAGCTAAGGGGATAATGTGGAGACAAATTGATGATCGACCAATTTTTACCATTTTGTAGGACTGCTGTATGTATGCTTTGTTTTGACTCTTAAGGGCATCTGTTGGATATATCCCGTATCCCAAATCTGACATCTCTAGGCAATTGCTAAACTCCTTGGATAAAATTCACCACACATCCCTACCTTGGGCCTCTTGTCTTATTTTTCTAGCCTGAGACAATGATCAGTGCCTGGCAACTGAATCTTTATACCTTTCACAGTGGTCCCTCTCTAACATCACTATGCACAATTGCAGAGGGTCATTGTGAGGAACTAAAAGTCAGGGTTGCCTCAGCCAGGCAGGATCGCTTGGAGTGTTGCCACTATAGCCAGCCAGAATCAAGTGACAGAGGAGGGTGGCCACTAGAGGGCAGCCCTGGAGCCAATCCTCAGTCCATATGAGGACCCTTCATTTGGAAATTAATTTGAAGGCAACCTGACTGAATCTGCGAACTGAACCTACAGTCCGTATTGAACTGAAAAGTAGGTTTGAATCATGGAATGGAATCCGAGGCCTCCAATTTGATTTCCATCCTTTGGACACCACCACGCATGGCCCAAAGTGGTGTTTTAAAAGTCCCTTTGGAAATAGGAATCAAATTTACTCAATTTGACAAATCAGGTCAATTTTCTGAACCAAACTGACAGTTCAAATTGGATTTTGCCTGATATGCATAGGGATAATTAAAAAAAGAAAAAAAATCCTCCTTCTACAACTTCTATACTTGGTTGACATAAATAGCTTAGAACCATTTTCATTCACGCTTCCTCCGTTTAATCAGGGAATGAGTGCTTCTCCACTTATGCATATACTATATATGTGCAGCATAATCCTCTTAATTTCGTTGGCAATGTGCATTCCCCTCTTCACCGTTAGAGCACTGGAGCAAATACTTTGAAAAATATGAACGGGTTATTTATCTACACATCTCCCAGATGCAAGGTTATATTTCTGAAGGAATCGTTGATCTCATATTTGAATACTTACCAAGCAAATGGCACCTTCCAACACTATGATCCTGTAGAATAATAATAAAAACAAAAATAATATATTTCATGTATTACCAGACTTATCAAACAATCAGTGCAAGACTATTGTTCATGCCATCACACTATCATAGGGTATGACTACTGAACGGTCCTTCTTCTTAAGTTACTGGCTCTGTCCTTACAGAAATTTATAAAAGAAAATACATTGAAATGAAGGGAAGTGAATGAAAATAGTAGAGGAAAGATGTTTTTTTCAGTTCCTATATAAGTGTGTCCCAGGGTAACTGATGTGAAAAACCCATCAGTTGCTTTTTCTGGAGCTGGGGATGATCACTTGCTATGATACTCTTCTTGAGAGGTTGAAGTCCTTCACTGAACACCTTGGTCCCTTGGCCAGTGGATGAGATCAGAATGTGATGAGTTTTACATAGGAAGATGGTAAAGCAACAGTCTACCTATGCTGGGTTCTTTCTGATCTTTTTCACTTGCAATAACTCTTTTAGGAAAAGACTACACACATCAAGTCAGCACATGAGCTACATGCAAAAGACTCAGGACCAACCCCTGGTGTTTCTGGATAAAGTTCAGATAGTTCAGACACTAGAGATCTAGATAGATTGTTAGGATACTCAGTTTATAACTGCTTCCTATGAATGTTTCATGCAAAATTTGGTTTGGGGTCATAATTCAGTAATCTAGAAAAATATCTAGATTTTTTAAAATCAACCTCGAGGTCAGATCTTTATCTTGATTTGAAAATAGTTTTGTTTTGTTGTTTTTTTGCCTCTGATTGGCTGACAAACAACTATAGTATTTTTTTCTACTGGACAAGACCTGGAGATAAAGACTGTCAGATTTTTGGAGGTTTATTTTTTGCTCATTTCACTCCCAGTTTACTGAAGATGCTGCAGGATAGCTGTGGGCAATGATTGTGATGTGGCCTAGTGGAAGAATTAGAAGGACCTCCAAGCAAACACCCAAAATTACATTCTCCTTGTTCTCACTGATTCCATCAAAGACTTTTAGATATTCCTGTCTGTTGGTAACAGAGCAACAGACACTGGAAGATTCCTGCAATTTGTTATTTCAATGTTCCTTTCCCACAACACTGGAAGCCCATGATAAAATCATTCATTGTGATTAGAAGCTTGATCTGCTAGTCACATTTATCTCTTTGCACTCTTGAGTCTTTCTTAGCCTGGGGCAATAAAGCATCTCCCCCCATACCTGTCCCTCTTGCCAAATTGGCCTGTTTCAAAACAGAATTTGGGATTCTGTTGAATCTGGTATAGGCTTTTAATCTTTCTGCATTCCCATAATGTTGCAGGAGTTCACATCCTTGCTTTGCAATATCTTTGTTTCCCTAGCTATGGCTTAAAATTACTCTTAAAAGAAAGCAGTTGACTCAAAGTAGTTTGCTGTTTCAGTAGCTGGGAGGTAACCAGTGCCAACATGTATTTGCAATCTATTTTCACTATCATTGAAGAAAAACGTGCCAGTTTATGCAGACAACAAATGGAAATACAATGTTGGAAAATATCTATTAGCTGAAACTACGTTGGGAACCATAAGCACTTTTGCTGGGAAGGATGTTGTATCAGTCTAAGTGTGTAAAATTGCTTCTATGAACATCTGTATCTTTTCAGGATGTTGAAAGCTACTGTTAGAAAAGGCATTTAGATTTAAAGTAATTAATTCCTATTGAATTTTAAAGGACCTGGTGTGTGTTTGGCAAACTAAAACTGGAAGTAACAGTTCATTATAGTTACATAATGTGATATCATATCAGTTATCATAACAGTGATAATCTATGGGGAAGAAAATTCAAAATCTTTATCTGATAATATCTGTATTAGAACCAAGCATATGGCACAAAAAACTGTGAATTTTCAAGATCTCTATAATTCTACATGGCAAGATGTTACAAGAAACTAGGGATAGGGAAGAAGCAAGAAAGTCCCAAACTCAGCTCATATCTCCCAGTGGCATAAACATTTGACCTAATTTTTGAATATTTTTATCTTGCCTAATAACGAGTTCTGGAACATTCAAAAGCTTATATGCCTTTTTTGTGTTACCTTTTGTGTTATCTTGTTTATACTTAATTGGAACTTATAGGAACACATAGATAGCTTTTAGTCATAGTTACATAAATATATGAAATAAGATGAATTAGTGTCTCAACTTCTGTCTAGACTCAAGAAGAATTTTCTCAAATAGAATTTTGGGAACAGCTTTTTCTTCCTAAGTCCTCAACTGTTCCAGTCTTTGCTGGCTTCAGCAAGTGTGATTGACTGTTATCTTGTTTTGGATTTTCCTTTAAAAAGGGACTAGAAATTAAGTCTGATTGACTGACTGAACTCAAGACTAGAAACTAACTCCAATGGAGAGAGATTGATGGAGTTGCATATGTTATCCTTGAGAAGAGAAAACTGAGGGAAGATAGGAGACCACTCTTCAAATAACCCATAATAGAAGGTCAAAACTGTTCTCCATCATTCCAGAATAGAGAACATGGCGTGACAGATTTAAGTTACAGGAAGATAGATTCCAGTTGAATATTAAAATAAATGTCCTAACCAGAAGAGAGATGGTAGACTTCCATTCCTTCAAACAGAAGCTAAAGAGCCATATCTTGGGGTACTTTTATTCAGAAGCCTGAATAAGTTGGGGGTTGAACTTGAAGCTCTTCCATCTCTAGGATTATATAATTCTATAGCATGTACAATGACTTGCTTGTTTCATTCATATTGCCTTATGTCTGTAGTCCTCAGTTAAACAAATAAAAAGTAATGAATATAAACTCTGATTTCTTGATGATATATCTACATATATGTATCCATTCAAACAAACAGGATAATTGTGTTGATACTCTGTATCCTGGAATTCTTAGAAATGTGTATATAAGACCTCTGTGTGATATCCAACATCTCAGGAAAACATTTGTGAAATACTAGAATATACGCAGCAAATACAAGTTGAGGAACGCTTATGTGTTATGCTCTAGGTGCTCTACCTATAATCAGCTATATTTGAATGCCTAAATTTTTATGTTCAAAGCCCATGATAAGGATTCTGTTGGTACACACAGTAGGCACTTTATTGTCTAATAGCTTGATTCCTAAACTGATGGAAACAACCTCTAGTCCATATACTCACTTGTAAAAATCAGTTCAGTGTTCATGACCATGATGAGCCTATTTCAATTTGTATCCATCCCATACAGGTTTCAGGCATATTGTTAACCTGATGTTTTATCCTGGACTAGTAGAAAATTGTTTTGGGGTGGGGGGGGGGAGAAGGTCCACTATCAAGGACAGATCATTGCCTGAAGTGTGACTTTTGCCGATAGTTCACCTTTGCAAAAGGGGAGGATATTTTATCCTGTCAAATCAGGTGGTTTTCTGATGATTTTGAAGGTTTTTTTTTTTTTTTTTTGCGATGGTAGTTAATCTCTGGAATATGGAATTTACATAGATGATTGAGAAAAGTATTCATAAGGTCTCCTGGTTTACTGGGCAGTGAAAGCAATCAAAAAAGTGGGAAGATAGTCAAGGTGGAGGAAATATTGCAAGTATGACCAAGTATGCTTATCATATGTGGCAGTCAGGTCATTTTACTTCATCACCAACACCACTGCATCTCCTTGATAATGTCTAGGAAATGCTGTATTGTAAAAATTCTGTTACTATCAAGCTTCTTAGCCTGGACTTGATAGTAAACCACAGATCTTCTGACAAGATGGCTTAGCTAAACTCATCAGCCTGACTTGTTTAAATGTTTTTAAAAGTACTAAAAAGGCTTATTTTTTACTGCCCCCTGTGAAGTTGTTTTAAAATAATTTTATACCTGTCGCTTTAGATCTATACAGATTATTTTATGTCATGGACATTTTAGTTTAGTGGACCATTATTTTATCTTCGATGTTATAATTGTACTATAGTATTGTTTCTTTTTTTGTTTTGTTTTGTTTTTTTGTTTTACTGTATGCTTGTATGGTGCTTCATTGTAAACACATAAAAAATAAACCTACTATCATTTCTGCTTATCAGAAGACTCATAGACATGGCTTGGCTAGATTAGTAATTTTATTGCAGACAAGAATAAAGCCATGATAAACAGTTAATTGTCAATCAGTAGTAAGAAGTTGTAAATGATTTTATATCCATTATTTTAGACTTGTGGGTTATTCCTCCCACCCTTCTGAATTATCTGCTTTAGTGTGAGGTCATCAGAAGTCACATAGAAGGAAATAGGTAGCTTGAAATACTCCAAAATGCTGTGCCTGCTGTCACAACACAAAGGAGGATCAAGAAATCAAAGGGCCCTCTGATTGTCAGCTATCTGTGCCCACGTGTAAGACTCTACTTCTTGCTGAGTCCAAATTCAATCAGCTAAATTTCCCTTCTGGGTCCAAGAGTTTGACTGCATGGACTAGGTGTTGGAAAAGGGTGGCCCATGATTTCCAGGGCAGAGAATGGCATTTTGGCGAGGGTCAATCACATATTCTCATTTATGTGATAAAGTGTTAGCAGTGGCATTCACAGGACCATGCTGCAAGCTCTGCCACTTTCATATGTGTGTGTGATATCACCACACAGGTGTAAAAGAGGCAGTACTTTCATTGTAATTTTCCACTGCTGATTTTGTCAATGTTTGAAATACAGGATAAGTAGTAATTTCAAGGAGATGGCACCAATGCTGAAAGTCTTCCTTGATGGCCAAAAGCTCCTTGTTTGGCTAGTTGTAATTGCCAAAAAAGAATATGTAAGGGAGTGGTTGACCACAAACTCTGGAGTAGCAGAATCACTCCCAAAGCAAAATCAGAAGAATTAACCTATATAGCAAAGGGGCAGGTGATATCTAATTGATGAGGATGGGCTGAGAAGTGAATGCTTGTGTAAGTTGGAAAAAGGTTTGTTGCGCTCTGGTATCGCACTTAAAGGGGGAACTACTTTCTTGGTAAGAAATGTCAAGAGAGTGGTCAGTGCAATAAAATTAGGCATAGTAAAAATAGGCAATTAAAAAAAAAAAACAGCCCTTCCCCCACCCCCCAACTTTGTATATTGTTAATAGTGTAGGCAGGTAATTTGGTTTGAAGCCTGGTAGTCATTACAGAAGCAGAGTTGCCTGGATTTCTTCTTCACAAAAGGATGGGAACACTGGCTGGACGGGTGAAAATGCAGATGAAATCTCAGTTCAGGTTTTTTGTTCTGAAGCTGCAGAAACCCGCTGTTTCCAACTCAGAAAGCATATACAAACAACCTCTGGGGGTAGTTGCTCCTGGGACTAGGTCAATTGCACAATCATAAGGCCAATGCAGGGAAAGATGGTTGGCCTTTCTGAAGTTGAAAACATTGTAGAATTCATATCTTTGGCCAGTAGTTACTTGGGCACACCCTCACTTCCAGTCTGCAGAGTTTCTACCTGTTCATGACATCTTTCAGAAGGGAAGACCATTGTGCCATTAGATCAGGAGATCATCAGGTCATGATGCCACAATCATGGAAATCCCAGGACAAGCTGGAACTTGCTGACCAGTATGACCAAGACATGAAGCTGTTCATGGTGCTGCTATATGTGCAGGGTCACAGTTTGGTAATCTTGGTCACTGAGCTTGACACTAAGAAGCATCTATCAGTGGTATTGATTACTACAGGAACTGCAGTTTCACACAGGGAAATTCCAACCTGGCCCAAAAAGGTATTGATGAAGCTGCAGAGGCCCCAGAGTTGATGGTAGCAATGACCATGCAGGACAGGGTATGGGACTCAGATGGCATTTATTGCACTCTTGGACAACCTCTGGTGGGAGTAGGATGGGAATAGTGCATCCATCCTTGCTCTTCTTGACCTCTCAGCAGTCTTCGATACCATCAATCCTGGTATCCTTCTGGACAAGCTTGGGGTGGGTGGCACTGTGCTGTGCTGGTTCTCCTCCTTCCACTGGGGTTGGTTCCAGTTGGTTTTGATGAGAGGGAGATGTTGAGACTTCATGGGGTGCTACAGGGCTCGGTCCTGTCTCACCTCTTATTTAACATCTACATGAGGCCACTGGGTGAGGTGATCCAACGGTTTGGGGTGAGGTATCATCAGTATGCTGATGATACCCAGCTTTATGTCTCCATCCCAGGCTTCCTGAGCAATGCCATGGATGTCCTGTCCCAGTGTCTGGAGGCTGTAGGGGCCTGGATGGGGCACAATGGGCTTCAGCTCAACCCAAGTAAGGCTGAGTGGCTTTGGATACTTGGGCCTTCCAGTGTCACGGTTTTTCCACCATTGGTCCTGGATGGGGTGGCACTGCCCTGGACAGACCCAGTGCGCAATATGGGGATCCTCTTGGACCCACAGCTCCTGCTGGAAGAGCAGGTGGTAGCCATGGCTAAGAGGGCCTTTGTACATCTTCAGGTTGTGTGCCAGCTGTGCCCATTCCTGGACTAGGAGGCTCTGCTCACTCTCACTCATGCTTTCATGACCTCCAGTCTGGATTACTGCAATGTGCTTTATATGGGGCTGCCCTTGAGGAGCATTTGGAACCTTCAACTGGTGCAGAATGCTGCTGCATGGGTAGTAAATGGTGTTGGGTATTCAGCACCTGTAACACCACTGCTTTGTGAGCTGCATTGATTGCCAGTATGTTTCTAGGTACAATTCAAGATGCTGTTTGTCACCTTTAAAACCCTTCATGGCTTGGGACTGGGTTACCTGAGGGGCCCTCTTCTCCCAGTTGTTTCTATGCATCCAGTCTGGTCTAGCAGGATGGGCATGCTCCGGGTCCTGTCAGCCAAGGAATGTTGGCTTGTGGGGATTAGGAAGCGTGCCTTTTCTGCCATAGTGCCTGCCCTTTGGAACATTTTCCCTCCAGAGATTGGGATGGCCCCAACCCTGTTGGCCTTTTGTAAGGCCTTGAAGACCTGGTTATGTACCGGGCCTGGGGTCCTGGGTGTGTTAAGGCCCAGTTTCCTGGTTATGTTAATATCTATGGATTATAATTTTCTTGGCTGCTATGTGTGTGTGTGTGTATATTTGTATTGTGTTTGTAGTTTGGTTTTAACTGATTTTATGATTGTTTGCCACCCAGAGTCACTTGTTTGAGATTGGTGGCCATATAAACTGAATAAACAAAAAAATGATTTGGAAGGAGCCATACCCTGCAGCCTGCAGCTTAACTGGGATCTGGAAGTAAGGCAGGTAGGCTGATGAGTGATTCAGGCTTCACTCCCAAACTGAGTGCCTGAGACTGACAGGCATCTAGTTTCCCACCTGATGTCCTTTGCTCAGTTTTTTTTTGGGTACTGGTGGGCTCAGTGGCTTGGCTAAGATTTTACTGATGCCTTTGGATCTGCTCAGGTTCAGATACCCAACCACAACTATGGCCCAGCTCCATAGGTTCCTTAGTCCCTACTGTGGATGCACACTGGTAGAAGTCCAGCATTTTTGGGTGGGGACAACTGAGTCTTTCTACAGAACTATATCAGTCCTTGTAGTTGGCAGGGCATTCAACTGGGTCAGTTCATTCAAGACCTCATCTGAGAGGCCTTTCTGGAATTGGTCCAAGAACACTGCATCATTCAAGGCCAATTATTTTGAACTGAGAGGCATATTGCGTCGCAGAGTATCCTCTTCTAGGTGTAGCTGGTGTATTCTGTAATTTAGGGTCTCAGCCTTGGCAAGCGCTTCAAAAGCCCAAAAGAGTTCCTTTATGAAGTTCCAGTTCTGCAGAATCAGATTTTCGGCCATCATGTATGGAATGACCCATTTAGCAGCAGCCTCCTGTCAGGAAGTTTATGACAAATCCCACCTTGTGAACATCCAAAGGAAAAGCCTCTGGGAGCTGATAAAGAAATTTCATTGTGCCAAGGAGGCAGCAAGCAGGTTGGAATGTCTGTCAAACTTTTCTGGGAACAGCCATGGGGCACTTTGAGTGGTGTGGGGCACAGAATCCAAGTCCCTCCATGGGTGTCTTCAATTGCCAATTATGCCTAATGGTCAATAGAGCACCTGGTTCTGTTGATGTAGTGCCTCCATTTCTTAAGCCAGATTGCACAGTGGTTCTGTGGAGGAAGGTGGTTGGAGTAAGCTTTCATGGCTTGGCTTCAGGAGTGAAAACAAATACCCAAGCATTTAGTAAGCAGGGTGCAGGCACAGTGTATATCTGCATGCAAGACTTTCTGGAGGTATCCCATAAGTCAAAGAATGTCACCTTGAGTAACCCAGGAAGTGGGTCTTTTCTGTTGCTCCACTTGCCCTTTGGAATACAGTATCCCTCAAAATTAGATTGGCCCCAATCCTGGTGGCTTTTCAAAAAACTCTCAAGACATGTATGTGTTGATTGTTGGTTAGAGGATGTGATGTGGTTGTTATTTGTCTAGACTGGTTTGGCTTCTCAGCTGTTGTCTATGTTTTATATTATGTTGTTTGTATTTTTTTTTAATGTTGTAAGTCACCCAGAGTTGCAGGCATTATACTGTGAGGTGGGCAGCTATGTAAATCAAATAAACAAAGAGCTGATTGCAAGTTGTCGGTGAGAAGGAAATTTGGTGCTGTCCAGATGTGTTGGACTACTAACTTTATAATTTGCACCCAGCATGGGAATTGTTATCCAACATATCCAAAGACAGCTAATGTGGGGAAGATTGAAAATGAATAATTCCTTCCTTGCTATTGTATAATCAGTACCAAGTAGATAAATTCTCCTGTAATTTTTTCTCTATCTATTCTAATTCCATTTGATGAAAGAGAGTTTGCTATAGAGATTTTTGGAAACTTTCTCATGGATGAAATTGGTATTCTTGCACTTATAAGATGGCCTAGGCGCCTATCAATGTTCTTCTTTCATTGGAAAATAATCTTTTCAAGGTTTGTAGTCTCCAGTTAAATCCCAAAGGTGAATATCATAAGAAAAAAATCCCATTGTATTTTCTTTTCATTAATGATGCCACTGTCACCACAGAGGGGACTCCTACCCCTATGAAATTGTTGAAGAATTTCCCCTTCTCCTGGAGAAATTATCTACCTAATTTGTTTGCCCACAAATTTGGTGGAAAAAAATGAAAAACCTTTTGAGACCAGTTCTTGTTAGGATATAAAGATGATTCAATTCCAATAAAAATGGCCAGTTGGTCATAAGCTTGTAGAGCAATTGCATGAGTCTGCATTTTCTTATGTCTTATCATTTTTCTAGGTTGAGATGAAGATCTAACAAGGAAGCTAAATCTTGACTTTCTCTCTCCCCTTTTTGGTCCTCTGCCTCAAGGATAAGCAATCATGTTTCCTGAAATTATTGCTAAAAATGACTTTCTTATGACCCTGTCTATGCTGATGCTCTTGGGTAGCTTGAATGTAAATAATCAAATAGACCGTAGCCAACAGTTCCAAAAGAGACGCAGCTGCATTGCTGTTTCTCATGGAATAACAACCAAACAAAATCTATTCATGCCTGAGGCTGTGGTATATTCGTCATATGATACACACAAGGAAATGCAATATGCAGCAAAACATCAACTAAAGAGATACTTGTAGTATAGGTTATGCCCACAGAAATGTAAAACACATATTTCTATAAATACCATAACACACATGGAGTTTCAAATAGGAGCTGATCTACAACCCAAATACTTTCTTTTATTTGGATTTAAAAAAGAACTTGGCTAGAGTGCATCATGCAATAAACTTTAGCTGTGACGTCCATCCAGATGGCAAACTTGCTGGATTTGGTTGTCTCTAGTTGCATTTAGGCAACCCAGTATATGCTGGATTACACTTTTCAACAACAAATAATCAAGCAATGAGATTACATGGCTGCAAACATACCTGAGCAGTTTTCCTGCTTTCTTCCTTTCTCTATCTCTTCCTGTCACTTCAACTATAAAAAGGGACACTTGTACAGAATTCCAATATTGAGAGCCATCATTTTGGCTTCCAGGCGGCTCAGGCATGTAAGAAATGAGAAAGTTGAAGGACTTTCTGCATTTTTATAGTGGATTGGGAGAATTCTGTTTGGCACAGGTGTTTCAGTAATTCTGATACTTTGGAAACATTCACTGTGATCCATGCTGAGCACACAGCTATTCTAGCAAACGTTTCTGCGTATGTGATGCTATACCTTAAAGTGTTTGGTTTGCATCATACAAAACAAATGGGATTCCTCCCCCCCCCCCCCATATATTTTGCTAGTAATAATGAAGGATGGGTGCAGAATGGTTTTCCTTACTATTGTTTCTACCAGGATAATGGTATTACTCAAGTCAGAGAAGAAGAGGATATAGGAGCAAGAATCAATGCTTCCACATTTAGTGGAATATTCCACGAAATATCACCAAAAGCATAGAAGATGATTATGCATTTTAATTTTTTACACAATTGCTACTGCCTATTTATTTATTTATTTATTTATTTATTTAAAATGGCCTAGAGCAGGCATAGGAACATTTAGCTTTGTTATGGTGACTTTTCCTAAATTAAGAAATTAAGTCAGTTGTAATTGCAACACGGTAAAGATGAACTATCCATAGCATGAAAAGTCATTCCAAGTTTAGGAATAAGTACATTAGAAAATGAAAGAGCCAGTTTGGTGTAGTAGTTAAGGCACCAGGCTAGAAATCGGGAGACAGTGAGTTCTAGTTCTGCCTTAGGCACAAAGCCAGATGGGTGACCTTGGGCCAGTCACTCTCTCTCAGCCCTAGGAAGCAGGCAATGGCAAACCATTTCTGAAAAACCTTGCCTGTAGGGAATAGTCCATGCAGTTGCCAAGGAGTCAAAAAGTGACTTGAAGGTACACACACACATAGGTTAGAGTAAGACTATGTGTAGCTTGCTACACATCTGAGAGCAGTAGACTATTATAGGGAATTCAGAACATGATTTATGACACATAGTAGCTCTGGTTAGCCCTGACTTGAATGTAACATGAATGTAATCTAGGATTAAGTCATCTCAGTATTGAACAAAATCTCCACAGGCTCACGGACTGGTCACGCTCATGTAAAGATGTTAAAATAGTGTGCTTCCTAAGCATCAGTGATTTGTAGAAGTAAGCTTCATACATTGATGATGTAAGGATCCTGAACAGTGTACTTCCAGATCAAGGGTATATGGCTAGTTAAGAGTGTCAAGAAAGTCATAGCAATTGCACCAGTTCAGTTAATTTTCCATTCCTCAGCCATAAAAATTCAACAGCGTTCACAATGTAAATATGAGAAATGAGCTTCTATATTGTGCTTCATGGCAACTGACACGAAAAAGGTAATAGACTGCCTGCTTTTGCATGCAAACACATGGGATAGAAAAATTGGTGCAGAGATTTCAGTTCTTGTGATCAGATCTTTGCTCTTTCAATTCTTTTTCATCATTTTTAGCCGTGTTGCAGCCCTCTTACATGACCCAAGAATCCCTGAGATCCATCTTGTTAGAACTGGGGAAGGAACCATTTGGGTGGCTTTGCCAGGGTTCTGGAGCTCTCTTCCAAAGGAGGCCCATCTTATTTCAATGTCCCAAAAGGACAAAAATAAATAACTTTCTTTTGGGAGATCCTTCAATGTATAATCCTTCTGTTATTTATATTTCTATATTAAATAGTGCTATAGAGCTTCACTACTGTTTTGTTGTTTTATATTTGTATGCTTTTCATGGATGATGTGACCTGTTTAGAATGCTGTAAGTGAAAAGCAAAATATAAATATTTTAAACATACAAGCAAATAAAGTTCAGAGGATAGCATGGAAATAGAGCGTCATGATGGTGGTATAACTCATCAACCTCCTTTGCATGTTCACTGAATGTAAAGAGAAGGTGATATTTAATCAAGCAGATTTTCTTTTTCTACCATCACTGCCTGGGATCTTTTAAATCTTTTAAGTAGGCAATTTGCAGCTCTTTTAAGAAGGCAATTTGCAGCTCATAGGCCATACATGATTTCTGACTCATTTTATTTTCTTTTTGTGAGCTCCAGAGCCTCCCAAGCATGCCATTAAAATCTGATGGTATACCACTAAAAAAAGCAGCAGTAGCATTGTCCACAATTTTGCAAAGAAATAAAACAGGGACAGTAAACTTTCAATGAGTACCATGTACCTGGATTACTTTAAAAAAAATGGTCAAGAGAAGATGGCCTTATCCTGAATTGTAACATTACACATCTGCCAAGCAGCATTTCTAAACCAGTTTAGGGTAAATCCAAACAGAAGGTGGCTGGTAGGTTTTATTTCTATGTGATTTTTAGAACAGGAAGAAAGATGATTGACACAGAGGTAGATATTTCACAGAGAAGAGTTAGTCAAGATTATTTTGGGGAGGCTATAATCATCCTTAATCTATAATTACTGCCTTTCTGAAATATGCAGTACACATCAGAATTAATGACCAGAGTCCTGCTCACCAATTTTTGGAGAAATGAAATCTCAAATAACATGTTAGAATTTGCTTGCCTATATCCCCATTTTTATTTCCTTAACTCAGTTTTTCAAAAAACCAATGTACAGATCTAAGTACATTTAGGAATTTTGGAACGAAAGAAAGGGCAATGTAAAATACTTTTAAATCTACTGGTTTCAGTGAGAGATTTCATCATCTGCCATGGGATTAAAGGATACACAGCACCACATAGCATATATCAATCTTTTAAATCAGTGGGAATTCAAAAATGCTGAGCATTGGGTGAATATTTCCCAAGAAGCAAAGGCTGAAATCAGGGAGTTGGTACATAAAAAGATGACTTTCACTTCAACACAATGTAATATTTTAACAGATAAGTAAAAACTAAGCTATTTTAATAACATTCATTGAAATGGGGTGGGGGGGGAACCTTAAGTATGAATTTAAGTTTCTTGCTTAAAGTTCTTAACTCAATCAGGTAGTACCCCTTTTTAGCAGAACTGAAAATGAAACATCAGAAACAGAATTCAGAAAATATTGAAGTGGAAAAGAGCAAAGTTCAAGTACTGATATTTTGCCAGATTAAGGTTTACAGTAATGTGAAATCCAATTTAAACTCTTTCAAATATATCTAATTAGATCAGGCATGTTCCTCTTTATTTATTAGAATTTATTAGAATTTATTAGAATTTATTTGAATTTATTATAGCTGCCCATTCCATTGACTCTGGGCGGCTTACAAATACAAATACAAAACAATTAACAGTTAAAACATACAACCCCGCAGGCACCTAGACAAAGAAAAATTGTAACAATAATAAATCAATCAAACCAAATCAGAGGCCCCACAAACACATCATCCGCAGGCCTGGAACCAAAGCCAGGTCTTAAGTATTCTTTGGAACCCCAGGAGAGAAGGCACTGCCTCTATCTCTAGAACAGAAGGCGAGGGCCACGGCAAAGAAAGCACAGTTCCTTGGTCCCATAAGATGACAATGTTTAATAGAAGGGACCCGGAGCATAGTCACTCTGCCAGAACATACTGGGCAGGCAGAAACAGTTAGAGACAGATGGTTCCTCAGGTATCCAGGCCTATGCCATAAAGGGCTTTATAGGTAATGACCAGCACCCTGAATTGCACCCAGAAGCTGACTGGCAGCCAATGAAGCTCATGTAGCAGTGCTGATACATGGGCATACCAGGAGGTACCCATTACTGCCCATGCTTCTGCATTTTGTACCAGCTGTAGCTTCTGGTTGGTCTTCAAGGGCAGCCCCAGATAGAGCGCATTGAAGTAATCCAGTTGTGAGATGATCAGGGCATGAGTATCTCCCTGAAGGGCCTCCCGGTTGAGGAAGGAGCACAACTGGTATATAAGATGAACCTATGCAAAGGCCCTCCTGGCCACAGGTGCTACCTGCTCTTCAAAATATTGCTCATTCTTTCAGGTCAATGCAAGATGCCATACTACTTTGGAAGGGAGATGAAGCATCTCTTCACACCTTAGTTTCTACTACTCTGTGCCTAGACCCAGGCACTGTTTGTAAGATGGCCAAGAGATATCTGTGAAAACATTGCACAAATGATGTCCAAGGTAATTCAGAGAGCTTGGTCCAGGGGAAGGTCTCCTACAGGAAAGTCTTGAGCCTTAGGGCCACTGGAGAGTAACATCTCAGAAAAGAAGTGGTGTATCTTTTCAGAATGTTTCTCTGGTGCTTCTTTCTGTGAGATCATTGCTCAGAGTAAGGCATTGCCTTCACAGCCCTCTCTGGAAAATTTCATCACCAGTCTATGTCCAGGAAGTGGTTATGCATTGCAGCTGGCAGGTCAGCAAGAGTCTCAGCCAGATAAGAAAACATAGTAGCCTAGGTCAGACAGACATCCTTCCTGGCAATGGACAGACACCATGGGAGGCCAACCCTGATGTTCTTAAGAAATATGGTGCTGTCTAGGGCATTGAACAAGCAAGCCACTGACCAAGACAATAATGCAGAAAGCCAGTAACAGCAGAGTCAAATCCAGATTAAATTCATACATGATGTTCAAGCATCAAATGTGAGGCATCAAAAGCAGAGTCTGGGGTCAGTTGAAGAGTCAGGATTTCAGCAAAGAAAGAGTCAGTCAGGAAAAAATCATAGGCAGAGGTTGCTATGGGTTCCCTAATCATACTAAGTCATGTTATGGCTTGTTTGGCTTTATCTTACATATTGTGTGTGAATCTAGCCATGGTGTTTATTCAACAACTATAATTAGTAAAATATATGTTAATACAGTATGACAGGGTTCAAATGTTATGTTAAATTGTACTTTCTTTAACTATGAATTGTTGAATAAAAACTGGCTAGGTTTGCACAAAGCATTAAGCTATGCACACAAAGTAGTAAGCTATATATGGTTTGCAGACCACAACAACTGGGTTCTCAGATCATGCCGAACCATAATATGGATTGTTCGATTTTTGTTTTAGTACAATGGATTGGGTTATTCTTTTAATGTTAAAAGAGGCAGCCTGAGATTAACAAGAATTCTTTTATTGTTATTCAATTATTATTGATACTAAGTCTAGAGAGCAATCCTACACAAATACCAAGACTAACTGCTTCTCTTTCTATATGTGTACAATGTCAGCACATGTGCAAAAGGGGCAGGATTTTGATTGTGCTGCTGTGACCACCATCTTGCCCATTTTGACCCTTGCAGACAGTTGCACTTCTATGCCTGCTGCTTGACTGAATATGCATCTCCTGGTGTCTCATTTATTTTTTAAAATTAGGGTGGGAATTTCTCACATCCTAAGGAGCTAGGAAAGCCAGTCTGGTGTAGTGGTTAAGGCATCAGGCTAGAAACTAGGAGACTGGGAGTTCTAGTCCTGCCTTAGGCACAAAGTCTCTCTCTCTCAGCCCTGGGAAGGAGGTAACAGCAAACCACTTCCAAAATCTTGCCAAGAAAACTGCAAGGACTTGTCCAGGCAGTTACCAAGAGTCAAGACTGACTTGAAAGCACAAAACAAAAATAAAACCCCAAAACAGAACAGGACAGGAGCTAGGCCTAAAGATGTCTCCCATATAACTGCAGGACTCCTTTTGTTAAACTCAGTGTTCTAGGATTATTTTGCTCCTCAATCAGTTCCAGATTTTCCTCTTAAAAGAAGTTGTCCTAGGGACACATGACAAATTCCTGAGTGAAATTCAGTTTACAGAAAATTGGATTGAGACTTGAGAGACATGGATTTAAGTTGTAAAGCTGGATTAGTTGTGTGAAGTTGCACTGGATTAATGTTGGGATCTAGCAGCTGGTATATTTGGACCAAAAGGAGATTTAAAGGACTACCCAAATAAACCACAGTGCAGGAGTCAAGCCTCAGAAACTACCAAGACAAGAATGATTATACTTGAGTCAGGACAGCAAATTTCATAACTGAAGCTACTAAAAGCAGTCTTGAAAATATTATCAGTGCTGTATTTCTTCTGCTCTTAGGTAGGAACACTGATGCAATACATCAAACTATTTATTATTTATTAAAAGTTGCTTGTTTACCCATTATTTTTTGTCTGGAAAGATGAGACTGTAGATTGTAACTTGCTTGCCAGGTATGGATATCCTGCTCCTGCAGTTGTGTGTTATCTTGTATCTTCAATTGGCAGCTGTGCAAGAAAGAAGTTGGTTTTTATATTATGCCCATATGGCACATCTGTTCAGTTAACAACATTTATAGTTTCCCCGCAGCTGGATTTGGAGGAGTTGCTGATGCAAATTCAGATATCTTAGTTTTTCTCAACATTCAATTTCCATCCAACAGTCTTGTAAACTGACTGGGTTGAATGACTTAAAATTAAAGTCGCATGAAGGTTGTATGCAGGTAAATAAACCAAAATTGTCTGTTTTTATATAACCCAGTAAAGCAAACTCAAACAAATCACATTATGGCTTAGCAGGAAGTATGATACAAGTCATAATACAAAATGTAAAATTGTTATCAATCATTATGTATAATGCCTAGAAAAGGACCAGTCATATGTAATACATTCAGAAAAAAGCATAACATTTGTCTAAGATTGTATCATACTATAATTCAAGGGCAAGTTGGAATATTTCCATCTCAAAATGTTCCTGCACATAAATTAGTGTCTTCTTTATGACATGCTAGGATTGTACAAGCACTTTTGATGCAGAGGAACATACGAACGTGTTATTGTCTACTTGAATTCTGAAATAAATGCTGAACTGAACTATGCCAAGATAGATAGATGCAAATGAGCAAACTAGCCAGTAAATGATAACACTCATGTAAGCTATCTGAATTGTTCTCCTCCTAACTTACAAATGCATTCTTGAAATAAAGATTGTCGTACTGGAGGAACGGCTGAATATGACATCATCGTTTCTCAGTCTAGTGCTCTTCACATGCACTGAATGACATCATGCCTGGAGGACACCAGGATGGGGGAAACTGTGACCCATATCAAGAAAGAAGAATTAGCTATAAAATTGAAAAGAAATGTTCAAAAATGGGAAAAATCAGAGAAGAAGCTACAGCAATCTGAAAATAGTATATAAGGTAACTTTTAGTGATTAAAAGCTTCCAGACAGCTTTATAGGGAGAAGAGAAAAAAAGTATGGGATTTGTAAATGGTTCTAAGGCTGCAGTCAAGGCAGAACATTATGTGTCTTTTTAGTATAAACTCAAGAAGCCTAAAGAAGACAATCAGAGGTGACAGTTCTTGCTGATGAGAGTGGCAGACAAGGGTGAGTGGAAAGGGCATATTTTTAGGAATGTTGTTATCTAGACAGAACTGACAGGCTAAGAAAAGAGTCTGGATGTGAAGGGAAGAAACAAAGAAATGCAAGGATGTCAAAGTGGGGAGCTCAGGAGGAGCTGTTGTCTAACATCAGACAGAATATATTTGTAGTGAAAAGCTGCATTTTATTAGCTGGACTCTCAGCTGTGCTCAGCCATAATTTTTTAACCAGAATTTACTGAATAATTCTTAATTAATGTGCTTTGCAATCTAAGCCTGGTATCGTGGTTTACAAACCACAGTGGCAGCGTGGTTTAAAACACAAAGCTAGAATCAAACGACTGCAGCTTAAACCAGCCAGTTGCATGTACAAAGAACCATATCATAAACATCCAGAGGGGTGGGTGGAGAGTGGGCGAATGATGACATATGTGTGATAACATCATCATGCAAATGCCATGTCTTAACTTGCATTGGATGTCAGGACACAAGCATGTAATGGCAGCATTGGCGTCCCAACATCACTGTGTATGTGTTGTTAAATTGGAGCATCCCATTTTGCAGCATATCCCAATGAATTGCATAAGCATTGTGAGGCCTGTAATGTCTCCACTGGTTTCCAAGCATAATTCAAAATGTGTTTTTTGTTTTTAACCCATAAAGCATTAGAAAGATCTTGCTTGTGAAGCACTTTCATGGCTATTACTTTACTCAGTTTGTCCTTTGGTCTCAGTGTTCTGCCCAGAACCTCTGTGGTGAGGGAGAGGGAGAGGGAATTTTCTTACAAAGAAAATTAAATGGAAAACACAAGAAGCTGTTATCTAGTTCATTATAAGAAGGGCAGTAACCACATCCTATTTTGAGGAGACAAGTTTTTAGAGCCATTTGCCAAGTACTGTGTGGCATCTCTTCATTCAACACATGCTTTTCCACTCATTCTTCCTCAGTGGAAACTTCTGGAGGCATATTTGTTGTTTCTTAACTCTGCTTTCCAGAATGTCAGCCTAGTTGGGAATTCTGGGAAATATATCTGGGGCACAAGATGGAAGACGGCTGCTTCATTTCAAAGCACATTACAAAGTCATATTTAGGCTTCATTTTACTTGCAGATTTCTTCTTGGCTGCCTAATTCACTGTCAATTCCTATAATTTATAAATAAGGGGAAATTTTAAATTGGAATCAGTAGAAAAAGCAAAGAAAGAAAAAATTAATGAGAAACACCAGACATCTGTAATAGGAATACAGAGAATAGGCAGCAGTGGATTGCCTAAAACTTAATGCATTATTTTCCAGCTGAAAAACAACAAGACATAACAAGTTTACACAAAACATTTGTTTTCACATTGTAAATAAGAATTTGTGGAAATGAAAAAAAGATTTATTCTGAAATAATTAGTATCGACCAGTGACCTAAAACCTAAAATATTAATATAAACCAGACATTTTGAATTAAGTAAAATAATGTGCTCAGAATGGGAAATAATCCAATCTACCAAGCTTTATTTCTTTTTCTTTTATGAGCCTCCAATAGCTTCCTTTCTATTAACAGAAATAATTCCTCTTTCAAATTATACAGAATAAATATTCTCAGTCTTTTAAAGTATCTGATGAACGTACCTCTTAGTTCTTGTGTGTTCTATAATGTTCCTGAGTTTGTTTGTTTTTTTGGTTTGTTTTAACCTTTAGCTGAATTGGTCATCCTTGATAGAGTTAGATGTGTCAGTTTGAGATACAGGACTCAGAAAGGTTTGGGGCCATCTTGGAACACCAATATGATCACCCTTAAACATTACTGACAAGCTGAGGCAACTCCCTATCAATGGTCTATTTACACATTTAAATAAGATGCAAATTTATTTTTATGGCAACATATATAATTCTTATGAGAACAGTATCTCCAACAGCTGGATGTTAGCGTGGTCAAATAGCAGGTTTCAAGTTAAAACCAAGAAAGGAGCTGAAATCTAGGCCCTTGTTCTAACAAGCGTTCAGCATTGAAAGAAATGCCTAATGATAATCAAATCCAGTGTTCTCATAAGGCAATTAATGGTAATTTATATGCAGTGAAAGTTTTGAAAGATGCCCCTGTCAAAGAAAGTTATTAAATAGTATATAAATTTGCTTGAAAGAATGTGAAGGAATGCAAATACGAAGATTTCTTGAAATATAAATCAGCCTTGGAATTAACTTACCCTAAATACTCAAAAGAATTTTAGAATATCTTTCTAGATCTTTTATTGTGTTAAATCAGATGATAAATTCAAACTTGCTAATTCCTACACATATAGGTAGGATCAAATTGTCTCGGGTTTGACTCAATCCAATATATTGAATAACCATATTCACATACTAACAAATGTATCAGGAATGGAAGTTTCTGCTTTATTTATAAATCATAATGTATCATCAACATATAGTACAATCTTATGTTCTATTTTCCCTACTGCAATCCCTTTAATATTTTCAGAATTTCTAACAGTACAAGCAAAAGTTTGCATAGTCAGAATGGGAGGGAAAAGATTACCCTTGTCATATTCTGTAATTAACATATTTAACAAAAGAAAAAAAAACCCATTATTTAATCTAATTATATACAGGGATAGAATAAAACAGATTGTACCAGAATATAAAACTTTGAAAAATGTGGATGTGGATCAAGACCTGTTTCAGAAATCTACAGGAAAATATAACAAAAACTTTCTTAGCGTTCAAATTAATAATGTCTGCTGTATTCTATTTATACTGAGATAACCGATTAAGTATACATTATCAGAACCTTGATGGGTCTCCAGAAATCCAGAGCTACAAGCATAACATCAGAAGAAGTTACAATCTATGGGCTAAGATAGCTGTTAAAATATTAACATCCATATTAATTAGAGAAATAGGATGGTAATTGGATTGCACAGAAGAATCCTTGCTAGGCAGAAAGAGTCAATTTGAAAAAAAGCTTTAGCATATACCTCCAATAAAATGGGAGATTAGAACCCATATGGTTCATGTACAAATGTTGAAAGCAGTTACTGTATATATTTCTTTTGGAGAGTTTGTGATGAAACCATATAGATTCAGTATCACTAAACATTGATCTCCCAATCTAACTATCAATATTTTTAAAAATGACCTTATTCATCTGATAATTTTTCTTCTAGAATCAGTTTAGAAAAATTATGTATCAAAATCATCACATCGCTTGCACATTTGGAATTTTCAATTACAAACATCTCCAAGCTACTTGGAGGATGAAGACCTAGTGCATGATTTTTTGGATTCTTTCGCAACCTGGCTGTTAAAGTGACTATATGGACTGAATATATGAGAGATGGCATATTCCTGATGCTCTCAAAGTGTTAGTAGACAGATCCGTGTAACTTCTGATTCTACAAGTCTTTCATTTTTGAGCAAAGCATTGATGTGTAGTCAGTTCTCAGATCCTAGTAGCACTTGGAACTGAGTAGAAGGATACAGTGACTTCTGGTTCTTCTTGAAGGACTGAATTCACAGAACGTTGGGACTGTTTATAGAAGTATAAATGGTAGAAACAGCAGGAATACTTTTGATAAGTATTTTTTGCTTCTTTGGGCTTGTATACCAGCTGTGATTCTGCTCAAAAGAAAAAAAAGGCAGATCTAGAATCATACTTGTAGTTACATTCAAAGTAAACGATTAAAATGCACTTTAAATGGATATAGATTTGAAAATATCATAATGTTCAGCTGGTACCTGAATGTGACCCTAAGGTTGTTTCTTGGAACAACATGGTTAGAATGACCATGCCAGTTTTGTCATACCACTTGCACAAATTATGGGTGTAATTCCAGTGTTTCTGGTACCTCTCCCTTTGGCTGCAGCATTTTTAAATACTTTGAAAACTCACCTTCTGAAATTTTCATTGATGGATATTACCACTAGATTACTGTGATTCTTGGAATGTTTTCTACTGGCTGAATTCTATTTTAATGTTATGTAATGTTAGTCTTTTATGCTTTTTAAAATAATTATTATTTTACTGTATTGTTTAATCTTGTTTCCTGCCTTAAGCTGACTTGGTCTGGAAAGGAAACTTATATTCAAATAAATAAAATAAATTTAATTGCCATATTTCTTTGAATAATATGTCTGATTATGAGGTACAAGCTATTCACTGATTCATTTTGATTGTACAATTGAAGTCACCCTCTGCATGTTTTTGACAACCTCACCTCCCACCCTGAACATCCCTCAATATATGGACAGGCAAATGAAATAGTGGCCAGGATCGATGCATTGTTGTTTTAAGTTAGTGATAAACTCCTTGCTGCCTCTGAGAGTTTTTAAGGGGGTGTGGAAGAATCAGAGAGTGTATGCATTTTTAAAAATAAATAAATAAATGAAGACATTCCATGAACAGCAACATCGTGTATCTTAAATTATTATCCACTTTCAAATTCACATTCACAAGGTTCATTTCCGAAAGAAAAACCTTTGAGCTTTTATCTTTTCAATTTTTTTTAAAATCCAGCATTATATTAGACTTGATCTAGAACATTGGTTCTCAATGGGGGCAGTACCGCCCCCGGGGGGCGGTGGGAGGATGCTGAGGGGCGGTGAACTTGTTTTGGGCGGTAGGGGGCGGTGGGCATGTTTTGGCATTCGAACTTAATTTTAAAACTCCCCCCAAAATTTATTAAATCGATTATCCAGTTTATACCATTTGTACCAGCAATAAAACGAACTTACGCGACGGCTGCCCTCACGCACTTCTAAGAATGGTGAGACGAATTTGTATTCTAGGTAGGCTGACCTTGAAGAACTTGACACTACGATTCTTCTCCGATCCCAACCAGCACAGCGCATGCGTCAGCTGTTTTCCCGCGCGATTAATCGCAGTGCGTGCGTTGAGCGTCCTTTCAATATGAATGTTTGATTTGACCCGTGTTTCTTGAGTTGCTTTTCGTTCGCTTCATTTTTTTTGCATTAGTCATTTTAATTTTAATAAAAGGAATGCAATTACCTTCCAGGGCAAAAGTATCGAGTTAAATCGAACAAATTTGGTGTGTAAGTCTACTGAAAAAAATTACTTAAAATTTTTGCCTTTTTTAATTCAGTAACTCCCCCCCCTCCCCAAAGGGTGGCGTTGAAAAATTTTCCGCTCCTTAGGGAAGGTTGAGAATCACTGATCTCTATTGAGAATCACTGTATCTATTCCTAAACTTGAAGTTTCTTAACCCCCTTTGAAAGTCATACCCAAAATGTTTCATTTTCTTCTTTTTGCTTATAGCTGAACTATGTCAGGAAACTGACTGAATGTGAGTCATACAATGTTGTGATGTTTGCTTTCTCTCCCCCACAAGGTTTGATTACAAAGAGGGCCCCTTGTAGCATAACAAAGCATGTTTTCAGCACTGATGCCTTTATTAATCACTTGTTAACTTTTGTAAATAATCTGCTCACGTATATCCGCAGGACATCACAAGGATCCTAATAAGTAATTGGCAATGCAACAGTAGAAAAAAGACCATGAACGTTTTATACGAATTTTCTCATCATCACAGGCTTTTCTTTCTATTCCTTGGAATTCATTAGAAACAAATGTTTTGAACTGTATTTTCCTTCAATGCCAAACACTTACTAATGCAATCTATTTTTTAAAATAGATTTCTCTATCCTGAAGAGATTTTTTTTCTGCCCAATGAGGTGTGTTTTAAAGTATATTTATACAGTATATAAAGAAAAATACTTAGCCAGGATTATCATGCATTACCTTTGATAGGTTTTGCTAGTACTTTCTGACCTACATTTTTGGTAGCATTTTTTTCTTATTTTCCTTTATTTGCTTTTCTTGCTCAAAGTTTTGCAGAGAAAATGAAGCTTTCTTCTTAATGATGCCAAATTTCCTTGTAATAAATGTGAGAGACATTACCAATTCAATCATATGGAATTAAAAACAGGAGAAACAAAATCAGTGTAGGTCTTAAAGTTTGGCTTAAAGAAAAAAATAAACATTTTAATACATTAATATTTAAAGTGTAATTCTTCATAGATCATTGCAGGTCTTCAAAAACATTTACTCAAATAAAGCTGTATTCATGCTCACAACTTCTAGATCAATGTTTCTCAAATGCACCAACTTGAAGATGGATGGGGAATTCTGGGAGTTGAAGTCCACCCATCTTAAAGTTGCTGAGGTTGGGAAACACTGTTAGGTAATTCTGAAGTGCATTCGTAGACTGTTTATGTTTGATTTAAATGTATTTATTTATTTAAAAGGTTGAGTAAGTATCTTCTAGAATAGCACCCCCAAAGATTTACTACTTCTTTCCTGCAGAAACAAATGGGGAAATGTATAAAACAACCCTAACTTAGTATGTGTAATGAAAGGGATTCCATCCCATCCTAAACACAGATCCAAAAGACTTAAAGGAAATTTAAACTTGGTCTTGCCAATCTAGAGGGTGATTAGAGACCAACCAAAACCAGGAAGCTTAGAACGTGAGTAACCAGTGAGGAGCAAGAAGGTTTCCCCCTCTCTCTGTTGAGCTTTTAAAGCAGGGGGTGGGGGGCTTCATTTTTGCCTTGTTCTTTTGACTTCCATCAAGGGAGCAGAGGGCATCTCTTCCCAAGCTGGCTTCAGCCAGGTAAGAAAACTTCTGCAATTCAGAGAAGGAATTGAAGAATCCACTTAGGGAATAGTGAAGCTCCCAGTAGGTTAGATTCCTTTTGCTGATTTAGTTTATGGATTTATACAAGCTGTGCTTTTGTATCCTGAGTCATATTTTTTTTCTACCTGTACCGTGTGTGCACGTGGATGTATATTTTTGCCTGAGATAATAATAGCCACTGAGTTAAAGTCTGTGTGAGTCATGATATTTTCCTTTTCCCCCCGTCAACTCTCATTTAGTTCTTTAAACATAATCTACATAATACAAGACCTGAATCTTCTGGAATCAGTACTCTCAGTATGATAGGGAATATAGCCTATTACATGTCCCAGCTGTTCTCTAAGCTACAGAAAAGGAAAAGCTGATGCAGGAAAATCTCTCTCTTTTCCCCCCCACACACATACATACTTCTTCCTGATAAACAATGCAGAGACTGATCTTTTGGGGAAAAAATAAAATGGGACAGCATGCTGAAAAGGCTCTTCCCAAGAACGTAGGAAGGTGCAGGAAGGATCTCATCTACCACATTCCCAAATGGGCAGGTGTTTGTAAGCAGCATGCCCCCTTAGTAGCTGACCAATGGTAGTTGTGTAGATTGCTCTGGAGAACAGCAATTTGGATACAAAAGGCAAATCTGAATGAATGAGGGTAGGCAATTGTTTTCCTTGTTGGGAAGATTTCTTTTTATAAAATAAAAGTTCTTTATTTCAAGGCAAAAACTTGAGGTTTTCTTTTCTTTCATGTAGGAAAGAAAGAGGCTTTAACCAGGAGCACCCCAAAACTAAAACTAGAACAATATCAATTTTTCCTTCTATATCTTTCTATGTCTCTTAATTTGTGAATGGTGGAAAATGAGGATACAGCTAAGCAGAAGAGAGATTGCTTTAAACAAGGAGGATACGGAAGTCAGAAAGTTGACTTCTGGGGACTATGCCAAGGAGATTCAGCAATAATCACCCAAGGGCATAGAGGCTGGCAAGCAAGATGCAGGGTACTGGAAGGTGTTGATTGAACTAAGAAAACTAGAATTAGAGGAGAAGCATATTGCTTCAGTCTGTATTGAAGCTGTCTGTGGAAGAGAAGAGGAAGGCACACAAGGGAGGGCTGAGACAGATGAGAAGAGCATTGTGCAGAATCCTCCCACGCCCAGTGCTCCAGTAGTGAAGCATAGATCCCTTGAGTACAGAAAGGGAGAGAATGTGGAAGCATATTTGCCCGTGTGTGAATGGAAATACGTGAGATATAAAATTGGCCCCAAAGCAATATATATGATACCATACCTAAGTGAGCCCTACTGGCAGTGACCATGGAAAACGACAAGACCCAACCCAACATAATAACTTCCTATGGATGCTGAAACAGATGCCACTACTACATAGGAAATATCAGATATGTTGCAACAGCAGGGTGTTATAAACATTGTGTGGGTGGGTGAGTGGATGGGTGGATGAGTGGATGGATAGATAGATAGGTAGATAGATGACAGACAGACAGATAGAGCATTTATTTAAGTTGGGTATTTGTTCTTACTTTGATATTGTTGCTGCTGCTGACGCTGCAACTGAGATTTGGAATTCATTAGAAGGCATCTGACAGAGGTGGCCAAAGATGCTTTCCTGGATCCTCCAAAGAGCAAGAGGTTGTGCTAGATGACTTCCAACTCTGTGGTGGTATCAGTAGTACCTTCATAAGTAAGAGTTTTATACAAATGACCCCAGTGATTCCTACAAATTCAGAGATGATAATGGCTACGCCCACTTATTGGAAAGGGATATACAAACTAACTACCTCTAGCTTCACAAGTATAGATGTCTTCTTTGCTTTTCATACTGGAGCATCTATTCTAAATGAAGCAATAGCATTCTGGTGCCATATTTGTTCCTCCTGATTACTCTTTCAGAGCCTCAGGTGTTTGTCCACAGATGATTTTGTAAAAACATACTTTTGCTTTAGCATCTTTTGCTAAGAAGCCAAGTAAAATCTGTTTAAATCAGCCATGCTAGAGAATAGATAGACTGATCTACTTATCTATAGAATCATGAACAAAATTTAATATACTGTATATGTTTAAAATTATGGTCACTTATGAAAAAACACCTATTCAGAATACATGTTGATGGGCATTCAAGTAGCCCTTCTAAGGTTTCTTTGAGTGAGTGTGAATTCTGTGTCACACATCATCATCATCATCATCATCAATCTCCTCCTTTTTGCCTTAACACAATCTACTCATTTCTCTGGCCCCTAATATTTCTCAGCATATGCTCTTTTGTATTTGTATCTTTGTTTTCCAATTGCCTGTGTCTATGGGATAGTATTAAAATTCATATTTTGTAGCACACTAGAGGTAGCACGTGGGTGACCTTGCCTGATCCTGAAAAGTGAAGTAGGGTCAGTCCAGGCTGCTATCCTACTTTGATAGGAAATGATTAGGATTGGAGAATGCTAGAAATCCCAGAGTTGTAGATTAAACTGGGAAGTTAAAAATCAATGGCAAGGTAATGGCAAACCACTTTTGCTAAGAAAACTACATGGAGACTTCCATGAAGTCACCAGGTGTCAATTTTTTTAATATCTGGAATTTAACAGTGAAATATCCTCAGAACAGGAATTTCCATTTATCCTTACAATGAAGTGTTATGCAATCAATTCCCCTCCAGACAGTTTAGATCATAGCTTTCATAATTCTTTATCATTGGCTATGCTAACTCCGACACCCAGCAGGATATGTCTCCAATTGTGGCCCGACCAGGTTTCAGCAATACACACCATGTCTGCATGCTCATCCCCCACTAGATCATGGGTGGATGCATAAAGCTGGTATTTATGGGGATGGAGGTTCTTAGGTTTGTATTTGTCTCTGGCTTTGGATTGACTGGGTGGGCATCTTCTCTATGTCCAAAAGGCTTTGGGAAGTCATATGCCCATTATCTGGAACCACAACTTTGCCGCTGAAACGACTTCCCCATCTCAGTGATGGTTCTTAAGTCTCAGGTAAATACCTGCTGTTGAAGATATTCAATGAAGTTGGACTAGGCCAGCCATACTCTGCCTTAGAGAAAGCAACATGTTTTCTTCTTCACACTTAAGTTCTGCTTAATAGGATATCAGGAAATCCGCAGGTTGAGTGATCTTTCCCAACTTCTTTGGAGCAGCCTCTCTCTTCCTGGGCCAACCTGAACAGCTAGAGCTTTCAAAGAGCAACCACCCCACCTTGAAATGTGTCTCATAATACTTACACATGTCACAACATCAATCAGTAATTCTAATATAATTTTACAAAAGTATGACTTCACTAGTGATGCATAAGAATTCTATGGTTTCACTAGCCCTCTTCAGGACATCCAGTTACTCCTAAAATAAACACTCTCATTTCCTAAGAATGCCCCTCTGATCCCAGCATATACCTGCAAACAATTAAGCCAGCATGTTCTTTAGCCCTTCCTCACCCCTCTGGAACAGTTTGTCTCTCTCTGAGCCAGGCTACATATTTTAATCTTCAGAGAACAGTTGGCCTGCCTGGAAGCTTACATATTGAAATGTTCAGAAGAAAAAGAGAAGACTTCTTACCATTCCTTCTGCTTGCACCATGCTGGATTTCTTTCTAGTGCTGCTGATAATGCAAACTATGGTAAGTGCATGGATTACACTTCATTGACTATCAGTTGAGCAATATTGATGTTCTTGTATCAATAGTATCTTTAAGAGGCCTGTAATGCCATAGTTCTGTTTTTCCTCTGAAACTTTCCTGATGTGATTTAAATCCACTGGGTATGTCTCTAATTTTGTTCCATCTCACTGACCTGTTTCATATATCACATTAAGCCAAGGATAGCTCAATCATGGTTTGTTGACTATGCTCAGTCGTCAAGTTAAACCATGTTTTGCAAATCATCGCTTTGGGCTCATGATACTGATATCTTGTGTTTATTAGATCAAGGGGAGGAAGAATAAAGAAGAATTTGAGTTGCAAACTGGCATTTCGGAATAATGAAACTTGATGATCTTAGATGGAAGGTAGGTCAGATCCTAAAGGAAAAATGTGTCCAGGAAACATGTGAAATCCTGTTAAAGAAACACCAAAGGCACAATCACAAACTATTTTTCCTAGCAGGAAAGTTGGGAGACATCTAAAGAGACTATGTAGGTATATATAGAGCTTTCCAAAATACTGAAGAAAAGGGACACACATAAAGAGTAAAGAAGGGGCATATAATTAAAGAGGGATAGAAGGCAGTCATCAGAGACTGTAGCGATTGTGTCAGAAAGGCTAACGCTCAGAAGTGTATGAAAAAGGGACCCCAAAGACTTTTATGAGTACATCAGAAACAAAAGGAAAAGGAAAGAGGCTGCAAATCTGTTGCAAGAGAAAGGGATGCTTTAGTAACAGGTAATGGCAAGAAAGTAAAATGTTTTAACTCATTTATTTATCACATTTATATAGCCACCCATCTCATGTAGTGACTCTGTGCAGCATGCACAATACATCTTTCTTCTCTCAGAAGGGAAACAAGGCCCTAGCTGCATCATTAGTGGAAGGACAGTTCAGCACAGTTTAGGAGACAGTACAGGAACACTTAGCCAATTTAATGGATTCAAATTTCCAGGATCAGGTGGATTATGTCCTAGGGGAATGAAGGTACTAGTAGAGGTGATCAAAGAACTATTAGCTGTAACCTCCAAGAACTCCAGAAGAACTAGTGAAGTGGTTCCAGAAGACTGGAAGAGAACAAATGTCCCTGTCCTCAAAAAAGAAAAAGAGGAAGACTCAGGAAATTACTGACTTGTCACCTTGATATCTACACTGAGCAAGGTCTTCCAGCAGATTATTATTATTTCTCCATGTTTGTGAGAACTTGGATAGGAATATAACAATTAACAAGAGCCAGCATGGGTTTGTCACAAGCAAGTCATGCCAGACTAACCTTGTCTCCTTTTTTGACTCTTAATAGATCAGAGAAATGATGTGGACATTATCTACTCTGACCTCAGCAAAGCTTTCAACAAAGTGTCATGACATCATTAATAAAATGGTAAAAAATGGGCTAGAAGTCCCAATTATTAAATAGATTTATAATTAGCTGAATGATTGCACCCAGACAGTACTCATACATAGCTCTACATCAGCTTGGAGAGTAGTACAGTGGAATGCCAGAGGGCTGTGTCCTGGGCCCTGTGCTGTTCAACATTTTTATTAATGACCGAGATGAAGGGCTTGAGGGGATGATTATCAGAATGTGCAGTTATTACAAACTGTGAGGAATGGCTAACATTTTAAAAGAAAAAGAGAAGATTCTAGAAGATCTAGACAGGCTTGAACAGTGGGCCAAAACCATAGCTCGAAATTTAACAGGAGAAATATAAAGTCTTGCAGCTGGGGCAGAAGTATCCATGCGGGGTGGGGATGAGTAAAATCTGCAAGATGGTGGATATGGCATTGCGATCCAAGCCCTGCCTTTTTTGTCTGTATGTGCAATGTTGATGCATGTAGAAAAAAAGGTAGGGTTTGGGTTGTGATGCCACACTTACCACCATCTTGCAAATTTCCCCCCCTTTTGTAGAGACCTCTGATCTGGGAAGAAAGAATAATGAAAGGCACAGGTATAGGATGGATGGGTGAGGATTTTGCTCCCCAAATGGTGAGATATCAGGGTGTTCTTGTGATTATGTTAATGATTTTCTATGTTGTTACATGTAAACTGCTCAGGGTCTTTGGAAATAGAGCAGAATATAAGTGGAAGGGAGGGAGGGAGTTTGGAGAAGGCCACCAAGGTAAACAATGGCTAAAAGGAAGACTGTGAGAAAATGGGAGTCTTTAGATATCTAAAGATTGCCATACAGAGGAGCGTGTAAACTTGTTCTCTGTTGCTCTGCAGGGCAGGACCAGTAGTCTGAGCTGGAACAAAGGGCCCTCAACGCTGATATTCAATACATCCTAAGTAACACTCCAACATGGTATTGGCCAAGCCTATTTGGGAGACTGTTCTCCTCTTCCAAACACAAACACCTCTTGTCTGTCCCATGGAGAAACTTTTTACCCTTGCCCACAACGATCTTTTCCCATCTTTGTAGTTAGAAGGAAGGTTCATTAGCAAACCAATGCAAGAGAAACATTGTGAGTTGTTGTAAAAACACTCTAAACCTATTCTAATCCCATCTTGGAGAAGAAAAATATTCTCTGATCTGGAAGTTCTAGAGACTCTGGATATCTCTGGCAGAGTAACTAAATCTGTTGCAATTGCCATCACTATGAGACACTGAACTGTATAGCAACCTTGATATTTCTTCATACATTTTTGTTTACACGTTTTGGTAATCCACCCCGGGTTTTTTTTTTTCCTTTGGTTTTTTTCTATATGTCTGTTTTGGTCTTTGATAGTAACATTAAATAAATCACTTGTATGGCATGATCCCATCTTCTGTTTGTATAATGCAGCATGAACAGTTGGTGTAAGTTACTTTGTTTTGGTATGAAAAGGTATAATGTTTCCATATGTTGCTCTAAATAAAAGGGAAGGTATTCATCATGTCTGCTAAGTAGTGATTTGAGAAGAGTGTGTCTTGTGTATGTTTGTCCACTAAGTAAATAGACAGATTCCCCTCAGTCTTGCACTCTCTGTACACAGGTTATTGTGCACAGGTTTCACTGAATGTGTTCAGGCAGAGGCTGGATAGACACACATTAGAGATAATCTGGATTTCTACACTGAGCAAAGAGTTGGACATAGAAAATGCTTCCATTCGTAGAAGATGGATGACATTGCTGAATTGATGATTTCATGAATCTTCTATCAAAGGGGGCATTTTCATGTTAAAGCTCTGCTTGACTAAAGCAATATGGATACCTTCACTGATGTAATTCAGCTGATTTGGAAGCTCAGCCTTGTTTATTTATTTATTTAATTTATTTATTAAATTTCTCCCCCACCCATCTCCCCCCAGTGGGGGACTCTGGGTGACTCACACAAAACATTAAAACCAGAAATATATATAAATACATAAAACATCAGATTTAAAAAGCATTACTAAAAAAAGGAAAAGGAGAGTCCAAGAAGATGAAGAATCTGAGGCTGAAGACAGCAGGCCTCTATGGGGCTAGCCATCCCCACACTTGAAGTATTCCCTCCCCACCCCAGGCCAAGTGACAGAACCAGGTCTTCAAAGCCCTTCTGTTGCTACAGAACAAGGTAAAATTACTTTATGGATGGATGTTTCCAAGCACAGAGTAATCATAGATGTCTTGCAGAAATCTATCTCTCCATTCCATTTCTGACTTCTTATGTTGATACTGAGGATAATTGAAGATGGGGAAAAATACAGGAAGAATAAAATGTTATAAAGCGATTGATATAGAATATTTCTGTGATTTCCACACACACACACACCCCACCATTTGTGTGCATTATTTGGAGGGACACATCAGGAAGTAATAAAATAAAGCTCTGCATTTACTGCTCAAACCCTTGAGGTGCTACAACACCCACAAAGGTTTAGCTCAGCCCTTTTGAGGTCCTCCCTGTGTGCATGTTCAGGACACATTTTCTCCAGGACTGTTGTAAAAGTAAAGTGGCTGGATAACCTTTCTGGGTGGTTCACTCTGCTCTACCAGAAGCATACCTAAAGCATTCTCTGAAGTGGCTGTTATTTCTGGTCACATTATTATTGAAACTCTAGTTACAATTCATTCATGTGCAAATCATATAGATAACCTAAATTCATTACTATGAATGAGCTTGGCTATTGTGAAAAGAGTAGCCCAGATGTGCTACTCTTGTGCTGGTAGAATTAAAGTAAACAATGACTGATTCTCAGAGTCTCAGATTAAAACAACTTGAAACAATTTGGGTGTGTGTGTACATGGCCTCTTCTGGGTTTAGCCTCTGCCAAACCACAGATGATGCAGGCTTTACATGAATCCTTGTCATTCGTTAATGCAGAGGAGTTGGTGTCATGAACAGCTTGCTCATATTTGACAATGTGGGATAGCATTACGCTTTCAAAAGAGCTCGGCATTCTTTTCTCTTGAAAAATTACAGAATGTGGTCTCCGATTTTGTGATGGAGATCTTTTTGCCTCTCCATGTCTTTAATTTTTTTCATCTGGTGTAGTGCATCTAGACTCACAAAGAACATGTCACCTAAAAATGTACTGTTTCTCTGAACATACAGAAGTTAAAGACTGCAAGAATGATGAGGCCATCCAATTTTATACTCAGTAGTTTTTAGTATATGTGCTTCTGGTTTATCTTTTCCCATGTTCATGTAATTTAAAAACAACAGCAAAATCTTTTTTGTTGCTAAATCACTTTTCTGGATTTAGCAATATAATATATGATGATGAAAAGCATTTTCTGTCTCTCTCTCTCTTTTTTTTTTTTTGCCATCGAACATAAACGGAAGACTCACAGCCGCCTGATAGAACAAAAGTTTGCATGAAAAAGGTGCCAGGTTTGCTCATGAATTTTTCTGTTTATTTAGTTTTTTTATGAAAAAAAACCTTAATAAGCTGCTCTGTTTCAATGTGTCTTCAAATGAAGATCAAGCAATAAAACAAGAACAAGCTAATGACCAACAAGAAAGTCACAGAAATATCAAAAGCAAGAGATTTCACAGTCCAATAGTCAGACGTTGTTCAACTTCTATAGTTCTTTTTTTTTTTTTCCCTTTAGAATTTAAATCAATTTCATGAGTAGATCGTGCATAACTTCTTCCACTATTTGTTCAGCCATTTTCCCATTCTGGTATTTCTACCATAACTGGTGTGTGTCTTTCTGAAAATTAGTTTTTAAGAATATTTGATTTTTCCTCCAGCTTATTTTAACACTGCAGCTTTTCTCTAAAGTCACTGCAAGCATCATGATCTTCCTGGTTTTGCTCATACTGCCCTAAGCCAGGGTTCCTCAACCTTGGCGACTTGAAGGTGTGTGGACTACAACTCCCAGAATTCCCAGCCAGCCATGCTGGCTTGGAATTCTGGGAGTTGTAGTCCACACATCTTCAAGTCGCCAAGGTTGAGGAACCCTGTTTTAAGCTCTTTCTCTTTTCCATCTCTAGTATTTTAGCAGTTAAGCAGCTAATCAATGCAACATGAATTTTGAATTAGATGCTTTCTACAGTGTCTTAGGACAGAGGTGCACAATCTATTTGAAGCTGATGGCCACTTTGGCTTAATTAATCTAGTTAAATGTGCAAAGCCAGGACAAAATGTAAAATGAAATTTAATTTAACTTCAACCAAAATAACTACAGCTTTAAATGCCCCAGGTATTTAATGACCTCTTTCTGTATGTTCTTTCTGTAAAAATTTATAGAAATTTGAAGGTCTATGCCAAAAACTCCATGGAGCCCATGGGCTGCCTGTTTTGTACCCCAGCATTTGATAAATGATCAACTTAATCTGGCAGAGTGATTAATTTTCTACAGGCCAGGTTTCCTGTTTTCATGTTTTGCTCAAAAACACCTTTGTACAAAAGATCATGCGGCATCAACTGCAAAGGTTCATGAATGTACATCACGAAGAGGCTTTTAATTAGAAGACTTATGAATACATTTTTCCCTCCTAAAATCAATTTAAAAAAGAGGAGGAAGTGGGTTGCACCCTTAATCCGGACCTTCCCAACACCTACTGTATATATCTCCTGGCCACAGTATTGAAAGTGCTCTGAGCACAGGGTAACAGGTGCAGAGGGTGCCTGCAGGAAAATAAATGTAATCTATTTCTTTTGAAATAGGATTTTTATATCACAATCAACCAATTGAGCACTTCACACAGGAAGATGTTGGTGTCTCAGTCTAAAAATGGCAAAATGCAGTATTTCTTCTGTGAAGTCCATTTTTCACTGCTTGGAGAAAGCATTTGCAGTTAGAAGACTTGCTAAATTAAATACTGTAGCTTTTTTTTTTTTTTTTTTACGTTCAGTTGCCAAAGTCTCCTTGAGTTTACATGAGGTGGTTGCTGAGAATTCCTGCCTGGAATCCTAAACTTGCAGGGCTGTGTCAAATTATACCTGCCAATGGAATGTGACTGATAATGGCTTGATCCTTTTAAGCTGAGATAACAGGCTACACCATGCTTTTCAGTCAGGTTTGTTTGTTTAAATTCTGGGATTCTCTTCCCATTCAAACCAACTCAGTTTCATTCAGGTTTTAAACAGTCATCCTCTAATAAAGTAGAAAAGCTTTTGAAAAACATGTTTGTTGTTATAACTTTATCCTATGTTCTCCCAAACGTGATACAGCCTTGAATTTTATGAAGGGATAAAAAAGTATCATTAGAGCCAAGAGATTTAGATGTATTAAGATTGCTCTCTATACCATTAGGACAGCCTTTGAAAAGGATGAAAACAAAGCTAAAGAGCTTAAAGTCACAAATAAGAAGACCCCTTTTTTTGTTTATTTTTTTTTCCTTCAGCCAATGTTAATCTATTCCTCCTTCCCTAATCAGACGGGGATAGTTTTAAAACAATAGCGGTAATTCCAAGGATTGCATGCCGTGAAAGCTAGCAGGATGCTTTTGTTAAAGAATGGTAGGGTTAGTTGTCTGCCAAAGGTGTAATGAAATATAGGCCACTTGATATAACATTGGTCTGCAGCCATCTCTTTCTGTTGCTATGTTTATTTCTATGGTTCCATCCATTTCTTTGTTTGCACGATCAAGGTTCATGTCCCACCCTGCGCCATGGGGTGATTTGGGGCCACTCATTCTCTCGCAGCCCAATCTATTTTTGTTGGGGAAAAGGGGAGGAGGGAGGTCTATCTATGCTGCCTTGAATTCCTAAAGGAAAGTCAAATAAATAAATACCTAGACTGATAAATGTATTATTCAAAAAAAAAAAAAGCAAGTGCATATAACAATGATGGTAAACATATAGCAACATTCATTTCAGCATTAACCCTTGGTGATTGTGCTTTTTCATAATTACACTCAGGCTTTCTGGTGTTTGATCTGAAAAACAGGGCTGGGAATAAGGCTAGTTGGTGAGCAAGAACTATTAACTATCATGTAAGGATAGCCCTCTGAAAGCAACATAAGGGTTTGCAATAGTTAGACAGCATGGGCTGTACAGTTTGGTCAAGCCAGCCTAATGCAAGAAGTTGGGCCAGGATAAAGGAACCAATGTTCTAGTCCACATTTGAATATGAAACTCATTGGGTAACTCCCTGTCATTTAGCTCAGTCACTTTCCTGGTTTTTGGTTATAGTGATCAGATGAAGAGAGCTCTCCGCTCCACTTTCTTTTGTTTTAAGCTACTAGAAAAAAAACCAAATATGATAAATTAATGTAAAAATTGTCCTTCATATTTTCATTTCTGTACAGTAGATCATCCAATTTTAGTGACCCTCCATATAACAGTATGCTATCACAAGCATTAGCTGACCACATGAGTCAAATATTTGGATTATAATAAGAGCTTTCTCCATCCATTCAGCTGACCATTTAGAGGACTTCGAAACTAGCTAGAGTAAGGTTGCATTCACTTTCCTTCCTTTATTTTCCCCAACCACTATTGATACATTCTTGTTGTTGTTCAGTCGTTAATGGAGGGCTAAAAGGTGGCATTTCTCATGTCTACATTAATGTGACCAGAGCTGTCTGTGCAAACGAGGATTGTACCAAGTTGTATTTGATTCAGCAGAAAGCAAGTACAGCTTTCCTTCAAGATCCAGCTGAAGTAAAGAGAGAGAAAAGGGAGGGTCTGCATGCATGCCTTGTTCTTTACCTAGTTTAAAGCCCTCTATGCATTTAGCTAAATGCCTGAAAAAAGTTGAAACTACCAAAATCACTCCTGTCTAATTCATGTGGTAAAAAATGGATAAAACTATGACAACTGACTCTTTGGTCTTTGGTGCATCTACTCCCTCAAGCTTTCAATAAGGGTCCCATCCCTCAGTGGATGCTGCTGAATTTGGTAACAATCTTTTCTAAATTTAAGTGGCAACAACTGAACAGAGTCCATAATACAGAGAAACCTTTTGGTTGTGCAAGACAGCTCTTATGTTTGCACCTTTTAGATGAGTTCTCTTAACCATTTTGGGAGATGTTATATAAAGTAAGCTGATTCTAACTATATAGTTGAAAATCCAGAGTGTGGAATTTATTTAATTTTTTCTCATGAACAACATAGTATTTATGACCCTTGGAAAATACTGAATATAGCAGTTCACAAATAAGTTCTACATGGGAAGATGATTTTACAGACTCTATGACTTCTAGGTGAATTGCCTCCCAGGACTAGATAATTCTCTTAAATTTGTTTCATTTTGTTTTCTAATAATTATCTGAAATGTAAATACAAAGACTGCATGTGACATTTGTTGAGATCACAGATCAGAGGACATGGCCAACAATGAATGCACCATATTGCTCATGGGAACTGACTCTGAGAAACTTATTCATGAATAAAACTTCTGCAGACCCTGTGTGTTTCAATCAGGCTTTATTTGGAATAGGATTCAGTGGATTAATCTCTGTGCATATCTTTAAGCAAGTAAACCAAAGCTTAAAATGAATAGAGACATTCTGTGATGACTTATCTGGAGAGGAAAATATTTGGGTCAAGCTGGGGACAAGAATATTTTTCTTTTTTCTTTTTATAGCTCTTAATGATGCTGGGCCTGATCCCAAATTACAACTTTATGGCACAACTATAGTACAAGTAATAAATATACTAACAATTAAAGATCTACCAAACTGAAAACAAATACATTTTAGCTGGATATTCTAACTTCTCCAAAATCTTTTGTTCTCATTTTGCCTGAACTGGAGCATGAGGCTTAGTGCCAAAACCTTAATGTGATCTTTCAAAAACATATTCTATTATACATTATTTATTGCATGTTTATTGAACTTTGCATTTCGAAGGCAGAAAAATAGCCTCTTTGGGTATATAACAATGCCATTTCATGAGTTGGCATGATTAAAGGTACTCAAGGCACTCTTGAAATGTCATGATTCCCTCCTCCTTTCTCTGGAAGGTGAAGCTTTCAGACTGATGGACACCATTTTTTTTTCTTTGATGGGTTTGGGAAGGTGATAGCTTGACCCATTTTTAGTGTTATAATACTCATTATGTCTATAAAGATTGTATTCAAGTCTCAGTTGCTGACACTGCAAATTCCTCATATCTTCTGGAAATCAAATTCTTTGCAGCAAACCCCAAAATGTCGCCATCAAACTTTGAAAGGGACACTAGATGTTATTTTATGAGTGAATCCATCTTTTCTGGGAACTTTCTATCTACCCTTTAATGACCCAGCTGTCTAATAATTTCAACAGTTATGGCTGATAGTAGCACGCTAAAAGAAATGAAGCTAATGTCCAGTTTTCAACCCGTTCCCTTTTCCATCTGCTATATTTCCTTCGGCTATTGAACTTAGCAGATGTATGCATTATTGTATTGCCAGAGCTGACTGATTCAGGTATCATTTAACCTTAGACTGACCTTCAAGTATTCAAGTTAGAGGAACTAGAGGAACTAGCTGAACAACAAGTATCATCTGATCAATTTTGTATAGAATCTTACATTAGCACAATAATATTGGTATTTAAATTAATTATTGCTCATTCTATTCTTGAATTAAACTTGAAACCCTACATTTTCTTCTTGAGTTCTTATAGATCTTTATTTTGATACCAGAAAGGCAGCCCTTCAAATGGAGGATGGAAGTTAATCAAATCAGAGCTCTAAATTTTCAGGCAGTATTTACAAACATTCCATACAGTACCTCAAATTTTATTAAAAGGGAAAGGGAATGGTTCTTTGAGAAAATCTGACCCCTGGTGACTTCATGGATGTGTCCATATCATTTTCCTGACAATAGTACAGAAATGCTCTGTCACTACCTTGTTCTGAGACATTTTTTCAACTTCCTAGTCTAACCTAGAGGTTTGAGCTTTCCTGATGGATTCCTATCCCAACCTGCTTATCTTCCAAGATCAGATAGGTTTGGCTAGGTGCTGTAGATTCAAGACTCATATAAATAGTCTCAAAGAAAAATATAGGCAGAAAAATAAATGCATAAAACCAGAAAGAGACAAAATCTAATAAATAAGAATAACTCCTTCTTCATAGATTGATCTGCCAACTGCATCAGTGCTTGAATAAAATATATTTGACTGTTCCATTTGTACTTCTGTGGTTTACTGATGTCAGACACAATGCCTTAGTTTTCTCCTTTTCTTATAAAACCCTTTTCAATTTGGAAATGGGCCAAGAATAAGCACTGGCATCTGACAGAAAGTTTATGCAAGAAGAATATTATAGCGTAAAATTTATGCCCATAGCATTGCTAAGACATCAATAAGATGTTCAGCTTCTTTAATTCTACTTTATGAAACAGTTAAGAAATAGCTTTTGTTTTGGCTTCTTTTGAATTTATCATTTTGGAACATAAATGTTTGAGTTGCAATAGCTATTAAACAATCCTGTAGAATTTTTAGTTCCCATTATTCCACTGAAAAGTATTTTACGTTTTGTTTAGTCCTAGTAAAGGCTTTTACTGTAATTGTTATTTACTGTGTTTATAAGTCACTCTTTGACCAAGGAAGTCAGGAGGAGTGAAATGGTCTTTTCTCTTCACAATTTTCTCAAACACTGATATCCAAATTAGGTTGAGAAATTATATGCTCATACAAAAAGCTAGTATGATGTGGGCATGTAGACAAGCCCGTCCTCCACATCCTTGCACACCTGACTAGTGCATGTAGTGACAGTCCAAAAGTCATGCAACTAATTGTAACTGAGTGAGGATTTGAACCTGGCTGCCTCCTGTTCAGATTTAGCACTCTAACTATTGTTTCACATTATCTTAGACACATGAGGATGGACAACTTAATGGTACATGGCAACAATGGGATGAAACCCTATATAGGAATATTCTGGGCCACACATAATGTTTGCAATTTTGTACCCTTGATATGCAGTAAAGGAATTTCAATTTCACAGTCTGCTTGTATCTGTACAAAGGCTTCCTGATTATTCTGTCTCATAGACATTTTAGTTCAGGAAAACAGGTCAGAATGATAACCCTTTCTCACTCACACAAACTACTGCTCACTTTGATGATAATTTATGATTACATAGGAGTAGGTTAATATTTGAAGAGCTGGTGCCATGACTAGAGTTACATCCTGTTCCTGGATTGCTCCATATCTTCATATGCTTTCATGTTATTCATATCTGCAGGATAACAACTTAGAAGTCTAAAAGCACAGAGACATGAAAATATTTGCATTAGTTTCGAAGGGCACTTCCTAATGAGTCTTTTATCACTGTGGTGCTTCCAGATACACGTTTCTCTGAATGTAAAGCAGTGCATGTAGAGAATCTATATGAGTTTATTCATTTATGTCAACATCCTCCATTTTGTATGTAATTTTATTGGGACACCACAAGTTGGGCTCTAACAATGCATGATTAAGGTTATCTCCTGCATCCAATTTTCTTGATGGAAACCCAACAGGCAAGAGGAACTAACACAGCCAGTATGGGCGTATCAGCTGAAACACTTGGCACTCTAGCTAGATGCAGTTACAGAGAGTATAATAGGTAACACATTGCCATATAACTCTTTGTTACCAATGAATGATGAACTCATGGTGACATATTATGCTGCTTTCCCTGTCCACCTGCAACATTAGATAGGTGCCAGGAACAATAGTGGCTCTTACTTCAACCTGTGTTGCCCTCACCAGCATTCTGTCCCCTTTCCAACCCTAAACGGCAAGACCAAGGCTATAGAATAAGTAGTGTTAAGAACTTTTGTCTCTATAGAACTAGGAAGTCCTAATTGGGCCACGTTGGCTAAGATAAGGATGCTTCCACCATGACTAGATTAAAAGGCAAAGTCCTGTAGCTCCATCTTTTCTGCTTTAACCAACTTTCTCTGCAAACAAAAGTAGTGGAGGAAGTGCTGGGAAGGCGAGGTTTTGAATGCAGGGCAATGTTGTCTAATTCCCTCATAAAATGCTATGGGGAAGGTGGGGAATTCTAAGAATTACAATCCACATATCTCAAGGACACTAGGTTGAAAAAGGCTGAAATTAAGAATTTTGGTTCCTGCTGTTAGAGCAAGGCTTTGATCCCACCCAAAGCCCATCCAAAAATTGCCAGCAGCATTGCGGTATTTAATGCAACAGAAGAAGGAAATGACTAAGTTAATTCAAGTATAGAAGGGCTTTTGGCTGTTCTTGATGGAAGATATAGGAAGACCCCTTATTTGCCATGTCTTGTACCTGCAATTGTGGGCAAATTGAGCCTATTGAATATGTCCTTCAGGGCTCATTCTACAGATAATTGAAGAACTTTTATCTCCCCATTTCTTACAAAGCTGTAGAGAAGTTAAATGAGGCCACTGGATTAAAAAAGCTTCACTGCCCTGCGCTGCAGCTTCTGGTGCAAGATCCAGACCCTCTCTAACAGTGAATGCTTTTTTGCTTAATTATAGATAAAGAATTTGTGACCGGAAATACCTTGGAATCTGAATGATTTCTGCACAGCAGATTGTTTTCTTTAAAGTTAATATTTTGCAAGTTACACAAATTCAACTGTAATTTGTTTGCTTGTTCTTTGCCTTTAGTATTGAATTGTTGTGCTTCTGTTCTAGAAGATTATCATCTTCCTCTCACCACTCATTATCCAGGTGTTGTGCAGTGTTACACCACAGTGCAAACATTACACAATCAAATGATTGTGTCATTCTTACAACTCTTGTCTTTTCCAAAACGATTCCATTATCTGATAATTTATTCAGAAGATTTTTTTTTCTTTTTCTTTTCCTTCTTCAGAAATTTTGGAAGCTCTAATCTTTATATTTTTGCTCTTTTTGCCCTCTTCTGTCTATTTTTCTTTAAAAATGAAATCACTGGTATATTTTGTAATATGAAATGCTCTAGATTTTAGTGCACAAACACTACTTTAAAAAAAAAAATCAATATTGGAACGAATCCAAGCTGTTTCCCAAGATTCTCGGAACAAGATTAAACCAAGCTCATCTTAGAATTTTTCATGCAAATTGGGAGGCAGTTCAAAAACACTGTCAGAGTGAACATATGGGGAATGTATCCCTAATTTCTATCTTAAATCAGATGGAGATGAAATGGAACTAGTGTCAGGTTCTTCCAATGCTGGAGGCAAAATCCATTGTGTTAATTTTTTAGTATATCTGGTAATACCATGATTTCCATATCCAAACATGAATGTTAAGAAATTTGGCTGTCACTGCACCAGTTGTGCTGAACCTCCCATAGATTCAGTGGAGTATTAACTTCTGATGCAAGCCAGCACAGGTAGGATACAGACAGGAAGGAAGGATTAAGAGTAACTTCTTGACTGACACATAATTTCCAACTAAAATCCATATCCCTCTTCTAATCAGATCTCTATCCAAGAGAAGCAAAATGATTAGAATGACATATTTCTACCTTTTTTTCCCAAAATAAATGCACTGCCCTCATTCAGTCAAAGTAAGCAAAAGGCTACCAGATTTTACAACAAGCTTTTGTATGCTAAATTCTACTTATATTCAGGTACATATTAAAGAGATGGGGGACATCCTACCATTGCCCCCATTCCAATATAGCACATGGAACTGGTCCTGGTCTAGGTATTCATTTCTGCAAAAGGACACTTAGGTGTCAGTAGCTGAATAGACAAGGTATTCGGGCAACCAGGGCTCTTGATAATCCATGGGTGTCAAACAGGTGAAGCACCAATGTGTGTCTGATTAGCCATGTATAAGTGTCCCTTTATAAATACTTATTTTTAATGTGCCTCTGCAAAAGACAGGAACTGTTGTTCCTTTTAATTAGCACACACCAAGGTGAGTCTTTTGCTACATTAAAAAGTCATCAGTTCTTTTCATTTATACTATGTATTCTGTAGCGTTTGGAATGTGTATTCCATTTACTACTGCAGCTAGGTAGAGTATTAATACATTTTGTGAGCTATCCCCCCCCCCTCGAAAAGTGCTGGCTTATATCCCTGAGTAGGAGTAGGACACCATACTCTGCTACCTCCTTCAAGCTAGATGCATCATACAGTTTACTTAATACATATATCGAAGCTCCTCTTATCTTTTCTGTTCTAGCTTTACTCATGGAAACCCCTCAGGAGATATATCTAAATGAAACCTTCATATTAAGACACAAGATACCAGTGGGCAAACTATTTCAACATACTTTGGTACTGGTTATGGACTACATTCATTTGGCATCCATTCATCCTGGACCCTATCTCTTCCCAAGGCCACCTTCCCTACCTCATTCAGTGTACTTCTATGCAACGCCTAGAAGCTATAGCACTTCCCCACATACAACCTAAAGTATGGATCCAGTATGTAGATGACACATTTGTTATAATAAAAAAGAAACAACTAGAGAAGACACATGAAACCATTAACCACATCTTCAAAGGAATAAAATTCACCAGAGAGGAAGAAAACAACAGCACGCTACCCTTCCTGGATATCCTCATCAGCAGAGGAAACAACAGGAAATTAGAAACCCAAGTTTATCGGAAGACAACCCACACCAATCAAGTATTCCATTACCAAAGTAACAACCCAACCTCCCACAATAGGAGCTGTGTAAGAACATTATTCAAGCGAGCACAAATGCATTGCAGCAATCCAGAACAGCAGAAAAAGGAAAAAGACCATCTATACAACATCTTCCAACAAAATGGATATCCATGTAATTTTATCAAAAAGTGCCTGACCACTCAACCTACCACAACACAACCTACACAAGCTATGAACAGGATCACACTGCCATACATCAGAAATGTCTCAGAAACCACCAACAGACTATTACAACCATATGGCATCTCTGTAGCATACAAACCAACAAAATCACTCCAAAATATCCTAAGTAAACCAAAAGACCCAGTAGCCCAAGAAGAAAAAACAGGAGTCATCTACAACATACAGTGTAAGGACTGTAACAAACACTATGTAGGACAGACAGGCAGAAGACTAGCAGAACGCATCCACGAGCACCAACTAGCAGTCAGAAGACATGATGAAAACTCCTTAATCTCACAACACATGGACAGACTCAACCATAATTTTAACTGGGAAACTGTCAGCATTTTAGTCCAAGCTAAATCCAAATATGCAAGAGAATTCTTGGAAACCTGGTATTCAGACAAGGCAGCAATTAACAGACACATAGAGATACACAGCATCTACATACTATTCAAAAGAGACAAAAGATCAGAAGATTGCCTCACCAGCAATCATCACCAGCAATCATCACCCAGATAAGCAATCAAGTTTACCACCAGGCATGCAATCAAGCAGCAAACAGATGCTAATCAAAGAACTACCAGAGGAACAAAACAAAACCCCCACCTCCACCAGCACTGGCAAGGTAGGCCACAGCACATAAATAGAGAGCAAACCCCATCCCATTTTAGCACTGAAGATGTTACCTAGCCGGGTAATGAAACGTTTGCAAGAAAAGAACCAAGCTCAGAGAACCCCAAGGACTCCACACTTCTATGTTACTTCTGACATACCCAGCTCTCATTTCCATAAAATAAGTGGACAAAAGCTCCCTAATGAATACAACCATTTTCCAACCATCTACTTCATACTCAGCCAAAACATTCCATAAGTCAAGCCTATTCACTCAATATTAGGCTTTCTCTAAGTCAATAAATGTATAATAATATACATTATTCAGTATTTTCTCTCATTCTTATTTTTGCAACAATTAATTCCTTTTAGACATTTTTTCTCATTCACAACCTCTTTCACTTCATCAATCCACTAACCATCCTTTTTCATACTTCCCACTCTGACGCTTTGTAACACAATTCTTTTTACCATATTCTAAATGACTTCCACATCCTCTTGCCTTACATCCATTTTCCATTCATTCTGTTGGAAGAATAATCTCCCTTTGAATATTTTTATGTAAGGCTTGTACATTCTCTTCCTGCAATTATTCTAGCATTTTGCACTTCTTCCTTTCTCCTCCATGTCCATTTTCTTCCAAGATCCACTCTTGTTACTACTAAGAAATGCTGTATCTCACACCTAGAGCTTCTTATCACTCTGGTATCCTCTTCTAATTCTCTCATTCTTCCATCATAAAGAATTAAATCAATCGTGCTTTTAAATTTATATTCATTCCTCTGCCACATTATTAATAGACTTATTCAGAACTGTTTCAAACAGAACTTTTTCTAAGCAGATACTCAGTAGTCATACATCCTTGAATCTCTCGCCAAATGATCCAATCACTTTTTCTCAAACATGTTCCCACCCACTCATTCATGTCACTTACTAGAACATTCTTCCCCCCCTCCCGGTTCACATTAATACATAATGTTGCATAATTTCCCCCAAATTTATTCAATTATCATAATTCACTGGAGCATTGCATGCAACTATCATCAACTTATGGATTCCTACATTTCTACATTGCTGTGCACTCACAATAACCGAGATGAGCCCAGTTCATATTTTTTGACATTCATTTAAGTATTTCATTCATAATTAAAGCTACAGTTCCACCCTTTTCTCTCCCAGTCATCCAGACTTCCGACTACCGCTCTACTCTTCCACACCCTATTTATTGGCTGATGTAATGATTAGATTAGCAGGGATAGCTTTTCAAAAGCCAGAAGAAGAGAAGCAAAGAAGGTAAGAGCACTAGAAAGTGAATGTACTAATTTAGTGATAGAATACACGTTCTGCATGCAATTAGGAGTATCTCCAGATAAGGCTGGGAGTGGTTCCTGGAAAGCTGCTGCCACTCATCTTAAGTAAGCCTATCCCAGTCTGGTTGCCCAGAGTTCTTATCTACCAAGGACAACAGCCATCTGAGTTTAGAATTGTTCTAACCCACCTTGGGAACACCAGCTTTGGGTAAGCTAGTGTAGATCATACAGACACCTGCTTTCTTTGAAGATAGCTTTGACCCAACATTTACATGACTGAAACCAAGACTTCAAAGATAATATTCTAGCATAGAAAGGATTATCAAAAAACTGTCCTGAAGCTATCACATGGCACTCTTCAATACATGTCTTTTGGGAAATGGCATGATATGTCTCATTGTGAGATTGTCACACAAATGAGTCCTCACTGAAACTTCTCTAAGAAGAAATGCAATGGAGAAGAGCAGTATAGAAAAGTACCTAGGAGTAACTGATGGCTAAGAGAAAAAAATCCTCCTTCATGAATAGGAGATGCATGCTTATTAGGAGAACTGCATAATATGAAACAGCCTTCGTCAGCCTGGTGTCCTCTAGATGTGTTGAACAGCAAAGCCCATAGTGCTCTAGCTTGCATGCTAATGCTAGCTGGGAATCATTGGCATTGACATCCAACAAATTTAGAGGGCATGTGACTGAAGAACGTCAACAGATTTTGCATAGTCCAGATGTACTATATTCCAAATTACGTTAGGACTTTAGTTTTGCCATGAAACACTGTTGAATAAGCCACAATTCAAATGAATCCCAACTACATGGTGAGGTCACACAAATGTTTCCCTTGCGTAAGATTAGGGATGCGTAAACCACACACGTATAAATCAAGCATCAAATACTCTATTTGTATAATCTGGCAGTTTTCCACTGAAACTACCAAGACCAGGATGCTTATAAACATTAACTAAGGGTCTGTTGCCAAATGTCCAAACTCAATGAGATCCAAACTTCTGCAAGCTACTCAGTTTATTATCTACTCCTGACGGCCACACTGTTTTTTTCCCATGTAACACAGCCCCCACTATTGTTTCTCTGACCCAGAGTCGAATATTATCATGACTTACACTTCACAGCTGAAATGAATTTGAAGAACAATTCAAATGCAAATTGTATTGAGTTAAATTACATACAAAAAAAAATGATACTTTAGCTTTAGTGAAGTGGAAGCATAAAAATACTGAATATTGCCAACTACTGCTACATAGTACTGTGGTTCATTTACCAAGTGAGTATATTTTTCAAAAGTAAACTGTAAAAATATTTGCAAAAATAAATTTTCAAGAATGAGTCTTATTACAGTAGTTGAATATGAATTCTGGTTTTTGAATTTGAATTCTGATGGTTTTATTATTGTAAATCAGGGTAGCTTGCTTTCAACCCTTTTGCACCCTTGAGCTCCTCCCCCCCTCAAACAGTTGGGGTGGTTTCGGTGGATGACAAGGGCAAAGTGGGTGGAGAGGCTTAAGGCTCTCATTTCATCCCTTAAAAACACCCCTCCTCCAAATCAAATGTGAATCCATATTTTGAGTGCAGCCTTTGACATGCTGGTGTGGTTCTTGAGTTGATAGGGGTTGCTTGCTTCTGATGTAAATAACTGATAATATAGATTGGTATTATTTTACAAATCAAATGAAATGGCAATTCACATTCTAAATTTCAATACAAACTCATTTGCTTTTCTTATACTTTTAACACCCAGCTAGGTGGCAGCACCTAATTGACCTTGGCTGATTCTAAAAAGCTAAGGAGGACCAGACTTAATTAGTACTTGGATGAGACACCACCAGAGCATTCTGAGGACTATAGATTAAACATCCTGGAGAAAGGTGATAGCAAACTACTTCTGCTGCTGTTTTCATGAAGTTACCAGGAAGTGATACTTTGCCTTATATTTCTTGAAGGATACTTTACCTTATACTTCTAAAACAACTTTGATTTATTCAGAATAATTCTAATTATTAAGACTATTGCAAGAAGGAAATTCCAGTATTTACTCTAGCAAACATGCTGAATATCCTACGGTATTCAATGAGCAATAAAAAAAGAATAGTTAAGGACAGTGTTCAGATTTTACCTCCCTGTTTTCAGAATTGTAATGCCCAGACTTGCCTTCATTAATAGAAAGATGTTTTTCACACACACACACACACACATGCACACACATGCACGCATACAGGCGCACACATGGCTACACAATCAACACAGGGAGATTCATTCACACTGACACAGAAGAAATAATTCCAGATGCTTTAGGAACATATATTCAATAAAATAAAATATGCTTTCTTCTCCTACCAAAATCTATTTTTTCTCTATGTGAAAACTTATATGGTATCCCCCAACATGAATCCTGTGAGCAGGGAAATGATATAAAGCAGACAGAACTATGATATGCATATGGGCAGGGAAAGTGGCAGAGTTGTCTATTTTTATTTGAAGGGGGAAATTTGGAGATTTTTCTTTTCTTTCCAAAACAATCTTAAGCTTATTTGCAAGCTCACACTACTGTACAGCCTTGTTCAAAATAGTAAGAAGCCATGCTGTTGATTCTTAATTGTTGTTAAACAGGAGTCAGCTAGCAAGTAGTTTAGGGTTAGAGTGAGGGATAATGAAGTCAGAAGGGAAAGGGGTAGTAAGGGGAATGCAGGAGGAGGAAGGTGAGGAAGAAGGCATGCTGGAGATGTGCAACACGCTGGAGATTAGCCAAGTGAGCCAGAGGCTTTGGGCAAGCTGTGGGTGGTTATGGCTGCCAGAGACTGGAGTGATGGAAAAGAAAATTGGAGCAGCAAAAAGATAAGTGAGACCTGCAGAGTAGTGCCTTAGAAGATCAGCATGGGAAACAGATGCAAGACTGAGAACCTAGAGTTGGAACTGCCAAGTGCCATCTGCAGCGGCCAGCGCTGGGGCTCAATGGCCAGCCAGTGAGAGAGCAGTGGCAGAAAGGTGGCTGCCGTCACAGCTTTTTGGTGCATTATTCCAGAGACCAACTGGACTGAGGAGATGGAAGTAGGATAGATTGTAACTGGCCTATGGAAGAACAAGTTTGAGGATTGAGTAACTGAAGGTGTGGGTGGAAGATGGCTTGGAACTGGTGGAGGAGGTATTAAATGACTGGCTGAGGCTCTGCCCAGGAGGCCCTTTGCACAACTCCATATTGTGTCTCAGTTATGACTTTTCGTGGAATGGGAGGCTTTAATGATGGACACTCCTGCCCTTTTCATCTCATGCCTGGACTATTGCAACTCAAGCTATAGAGGGCAGCCCTTGAAGACCATTTGGAAGCAGCATCTGGTGCAAAATGCAGTAACCTGGACAGTTATGAACTTTATTTGGTTTGCTCTTCTAACACCTATATAAATGGATCTGTGTTGATTACCAGCAAGCTTCGGGTGTTGGTCATTACCTTTAAAATCCTTTACAATTAAGGATGTGGATATCTTTGAGACTGCCTGCTCTGCATGGAATCTGTTTGTCCAGTGAGATCTATGGGGGGGCCCATACTATAGCTCCCATGTGTGAGGGAAAATTGTCCTTAGGAGATCCAAGAAATGAGCCTTCTTTATTATGGCTCCCTCATCTGGAACAGCTTACCCCTGGAGATAAGGGTAGGCCCATCCCATTAGTGTTTTGGAGAGCATAAAAGTCCTGGCTTTCTGGAGGACTTTGTGGATGGAATAGAAGTACTGATTATTTCTCCCAAAGTAGAAAAGATAAAAAAAGATGTGTGAGTGTCATGATCATGCTGTCTGTGAATTTTGGGAAATGTATCCCTAACTTATCTGGAGGGCAACATCATAGTGAAGACTAGTTTAAGCCAATTCTGTTTATTTTATTTTATTTTATTTTATTTTATTTTATTTTATTTTTATCGAATTTGTCACCGCCCATCTCGTTAAATGACTCTGGGAGGTTTACAAAACAATTTACTGTTTTGGGTGTTTACTTTTTACTGTTACTGGGTGTTTCTAAAATGTATATTAATTCCTCTGGTACTTTATGAAAAGCAAACAGAATTATAATCCCACAAGAATCATCATCACAGGAAAAATGTCTTTCATTCTGGAATAGAACAGATTTCAGGATTCTTTAGGGCTTGCTTTTATAGTAATGCCAGAAAAAAATACTCCTCATTTTCCCCCCATACCATTTTTCCTCATTTAGTTGTAAGTCACCTAAAATCTATATAAATATCTGTAAAAATAAATACATTTGATGAAAGAGCATTTGCTTTGAAAGTCCTGTCAAAGGAAAAGAGCATCTTGAAGAAACGGTTATGTTCTTCCACTTACTTAATTACAAGCCGGCCACACTTTGATTAAAACTGGAGAGAATTATTTTTCTCTTGGTGACTTTCAGCAGTAGCGCTATATGGTAGACCCCACTAAGAAGGAACTCTGAAACGATTGCCTTGTAGAAATTCAAAGAAATAATCCACCCAATTTCTCTGACCACAGAATTGGTGGATAATTTTGTTTAGTAGTCCTTAACAACGGTTCCCAGCAGAAATATGAAAAGATGAAGACGTGACTAAAGAGATGACTCATGCATGCCTTCAGGAGGTAGAAATGATACCAATTATGCCTGCTAATTCATATTATGTCTGCTGCAGCCTCTTGCCAAGAAGATATGGTGCTTTGGTTGTTTCCTGGAGCAGTGGGAAATTCCCCTGACAGTGTTATTTCAGTCTTCAAATATCCATGCTACTTTTGTCATCTTCATTTGCTATTATTCTTTGAAAGAACACATGCAACCTCCCTTAGTAGAATTTGACTCGCTCACAGACATTGGAGCTACTGGGTGACTTTCTGATATCTTGAAGCTGCTATATCCATTCACTGCAATAACTTTAGAATGCCAGAGACAAGGGGGCTTACTTAGAATCACCAAATTATAGAATCATGAAGTTCTGAGAAACAGGGCACACTGTTGTAAAAGACAGAGTAGCTTGGAATGTCATCTTATTTAGAACTGTTATCCTGTTGGTTGCTTGAAACTGGAGGAAATGAAACAAGAAATCCTTATTATGGTATGCTTGTGAACATATTGGGAATAGCCGATTGTTCTCTATTGGAGGCAATTTTTTATTTATTCAAACAAAGTTATGTTGTTAGCTACAATAAATGTTCTAGATTCCTTCAGACTTTATTTCCTCATACTCACAATGTGGATCTGCTCTGGGCCTTTGACAATATGTCTTGAACAAATCTTTTCATCTTGTTGACCTACTGTGGGCACATGAAACATCGAGTGAAAGGAACATGGTTTGTACTGCTCCTGCAGTGAGCCCAATCAGCAATGAGGCATTGATTCAATGCAAAATATCCCATATGACTTTACTATGGATAATGGCAATGCTGAGAAAAGACATTCAGCCACAAATATCTGTTTGACTAACTTTTGTTTAAATTGGGAATTAATATGATTTATTGGTGTTTTGAAAGTTTACAATCTAACTAATCAAGTTATGAACTTGAGGCATTTGTAATGTCTCCAGTCCAACTTTTCTAGCTGATGCTATTCTAGCTCAGATTTTAATCCAAGCCTGCAAATAACCCTTGACTTTCTTAAACACCATACTCTAGCTCCTCACTCACTTAACCTAATTGCAACAACATGTTTATGTTATAGGATATATGAAATCATAAACCAGCCAATTAGATGTTTAGTCTGGTTTGTTGTGTGAATGCATGACGTGTTTCGTTTGTAGCTCATTGTGTTTCATGAGCCTAGAAAATTAGGTTAATTGGGTAAATCATGATTCAGTTAACTATGTGTGAACATGACCTGGGAAGACATGTATATGTGGAACTGCGAGGAAGAATTAAGATAACAGATGGGATAGATCTGGGCTGCAGAAAGTAGGAAGACTCCTAGAAGTCAGCAAGATACTAGTCTTCTGCATTTATTTGCTGCCATCTACTGGTCATCCAGGTATTTGCAGCTTAGATCAGGTAATCCTAAAATAGAATGGACATCTCAGGCATACAAATAGGAGAAGGAGAGGTCATAGTTGCCAGGAAGTGACTCAGCACAATAATATAGATTTAGGGCTGAAGGGACACATGGTGTTGGAAACAATCCTGCTTAAATGAAGACTTGTGTTTTACAAAACATCTGCTTGATTTTTAAATAGTTACAAACACTACTTGAAAATTATGGGAGCTGCTTAAGGGCAAAGCCCAGTTCAGGCAGTGCAGGATAAAGAAGAAGAAAAAGAAATCAGCAATCACTTTTGCATCATGCAGCCTGAACCCCCGAGGACCATGGCAACTTGCCTAGTCCAGATCTGGAAGCGGTGTAGAGCTGGGAGTGTGTTTGGGCTTTGCTTTGGAAGAAGAAAGAAAAGCAAAGGATAAAGCTGCTATACTATTTTATAGGAGAAAGGAGACATTGGGAAGTTTCTTGGCTTGGGGACAAGCTGTACTTTGGAAGAACATTTTAAAAAGCTGAAACATGATTTCAGCAGATACTTTTTAAAAGAAAGTTAAACGTGCCATCATTTTGATGAATTGCGTGGCAACAGTGTTAACAATGTTCCATTGCCAAATTCAGTACTTTTACAAATATGAAAACTTTCTAGTCAAGCTATAAGCATACTTTAAAATGCTTTTTGGTGGAGGTAGGGATAGAATTGAATGAAATTTCATTGATTTTCTTATTTTTTCCTTCGTTTTCTTAGATTTATATCCTGCCTTTTCTCCCAGTATAGCATATTTCAGGGTCTCCCTTACTTTTTTGTGAGGTAAGTTGTTGTGAGGGGAGGAAATGATGAAGTAACATCATGATGCATATCCATATGAAAGGGGTCGAGCTTGCTTTGTGACAGCACAATGCTTATTTTGTCATTTTGGTGAAAATATCAGAACCTGCAGACATCCCTTAATCATTATGTCTTGCTGGAAGATTTAAATTAGGATCCTGATGCAGATCCTCTTCAGCTTCACAATCCTTATTAGGTCCTTCAATAACATATAAAGTTTTCCCCCAGGTAGTAGTAGTAGTAATATTTTTCATGCACTTATACCTATACATAAAATACAAAATCAACAATTTGGTAAATAACATGCTATATTCCAGTTTAAAAGCACAACTTAAACTGTAGAACCATACAGAACTAAATAGCCCGTAGCACTTAAAATTACATACCAATAACATTCTCCATAAAGAATTGGTACTTAAATCAACTTCACAAAAGCCCATAAAAGGAAAACTATTTTAGTGACTTTTAAAATTTGGATAAATCTGTCTCCAAGTATAATTCTTGTGCAAATTGATTATGAGAGCTGGTGCTACATGGAAAAATGTTCTCAACTGTGATGTAGTTATGCTACAAAGAGGTACCAGTTGGGCTTGGCTAGATGATCAGGTCAAGCTCACAAGCACAAGAGTTATAAGTAAAGTTTCAAATAACTGGGTGTGCCTTTGTGCAAGGCCCAGAGAGTCAGCACTAGCAATTTAAATTGGCTCCGTTCACAAACACCCAACCAGTATAGGGAAGGAGGGGTGGTTCAGGGGAGTTCTAGGACAGTGCCAACAGGTTTTTCTGGACCCACATTAGATGCCAGAAAGAGAGAAATCAAGTAACCCACGCAACAGACTGCTGTGATAATCCAAACATGAGACAATCTCGGTATGGATCAACTGTTTTCCCATCTTGGTGGTGGGGAACCAATGGACTGCCTAAACATTCATTAAATGAACATTAGGAATTTCAGTGAGTTTGTCAATGAAAGGCTTTAAAGAAAGTTCCTCATTAATTTGAACATCTAGGTTTCTTACTCCCTGAGGGGCCTGCAGCTGGCAGCCCTGAAAAGTGAGGGGGAGGAGAAATAGAAAGAGGTGCCAGTGACTCCAAGGGAGCTCAAAAGGATAATAGTATCTGAGGGCCCAAGATATCAAATGCAGCAGTTCGGTCCAGTAACACCAGCGCTGAAGATACATGGTTTGCTTGTCTACCAGTAGGTTGTTTACTGAGCTACTGCTGACTCAATTGCCACTGACCCCACATGGAAGCACAGTTGAAACAGATCTGTAAGATTGGTGCTGTTAAGATAGGAAAGGATTTGAGAGGAACCTACTCTCTGAAGGGAATAGAAGGAGAGATGCTGGGCGAAAACTGGAATATAGTGAGGATCAGGGCATAGTTTCTTCACAGAGGACAAAGGTAGGTGTGTTTCAGGAAGTCTGGAAAATTGCCAGTAGTAAATGAGTAGGCTGATAGCATACTAAGGAAAAGGGTGGTATGAATGTAGAAAAGAGGCAAAAATATCAGGAAGACTAGAGATATAGAGGGCTGCTAAAATTATTTTAGATACTACCTCTTCTGTTAGTAAAGAAAAAAGTGGAGTATGATTAAGATTCTGGAATACTGGGAGCCAATGCTACAATTACAGCTTGGATCTTTTCAATTTTGGATACAAAATAATTAGTAAATTCATTAGGTGTAACTGAGGAGGAACATTCCTTAGCTGCACTATGTGGAGGAGTTCAAAGTGATTGAACAATGGCAAAAAGCAACATGGGGGACTTGGTTTGAGTTAATATTGAGTTTTGATACTAATGTTATTTTGTGTGTCCCAACAATGTAAAGTTTGGGCTTGTTGGAAGGATTCCCACTTACAATGGTCAGATGTTATCTATGTTCTCACTCCAATTTCTGAATGTGAATACAGTCTACATGTGAGTCTGTATGAAAAATCCAGGGAAGAAGAGCTTTTCCTCAGAGTGAAATTGGTGTGATAATAATAGATAATTTCCTTAAAGAGAATTTAAATTTTCCTTAAATAGATCATAAATATAGGATACATATCCTTAGTCCAGATTAAATCAAGAGTATTGCCCTGGCAATGAGTAGGTGGAGTTGCTAAAAATTCTAAATTGTAAGATGATAGCAGGGAATGCACTTCCCTATGACAAAGGAATTATTTATCTGGAATGTTAAAATCACCCAGAATCATGAGAAGATCTGATTCTGATAATGCAAAAAGCAAAAAAGAAAGGAAAAAAAAATCAAAACCATGAAGTTAATTCCTGAATAAACTGATTAATGCCAGGTGGGGAATAAATGATGCAGTTAAGCATTTTAGTGGAAATTTCACTTCTCTGTTCAGAGTTTCAAATGAGTTTTTTGCTAAAGAAGTGGCCAATAAAGATGAAAACGTTATCAACAGTGAGGCCCCCATCTCACCCGAATACTCTAGGGCAGTGTTTCTCAACCTTGGCAAGTTTTAAGACATGTGGATTTCAACTCCCAGAATTCCCCAGCCAGTATGGACTGATAATTTAAATGTTCTGATAGAAACCGAGCCTTCCTAATAATTGAATGAGGGTTCCCCAATGCACAGCTGTAAACAACTTTATCAAATGTATTTTTGTGAGCTAGAATTACTATTAAGGATTTTCCTGGAATGCAGGAGAAAAGTTCAACCCATTTTCTCTTATTTCTAACAGGGGGCGATAGTGACTACCACAGCTAAATAAGGGTGGCAGAAATTAGATGTTGCTACAGATTTCCCAAGTACAGGTAACTTGGCTATTAAAGCAGTTTTTGATTGTGAAATCAATATATCAAATGCTAACTAGGAATAGCCATTCAATAGTAAATACCCCTACTTTGCTACAGATGATTCCAAGGTAATAGCTTGCTAACTAGTTGCCAGGGTTCTGATGCTCGTGCAGAAAATAGCGCCTCGGATTCTAAACCTGCAAAAATGTTCCAGGAGATAGAGTTAGATGGGGTGTGGATGATTCTATAAGTGATGGTTTTTCCCATTCTCAGTACAACCCCTCAGAGAGCCAGACAGCAGACAGAAATAATGGCATAAAGTCAATCTGTTGTAGAAATTGTTTCAGGAGACATTTGATGGAATGGGGGCAAAGGAATGGGAGTGGCCCATATTAACCGTGAGCACTGGCAGAGAAAGCAGGCTTATCACTGGTCTGGAAATTACAATTATAAAATACATCAGGTGGCATATTAATTGGAAAAGGGAACTGGGACTCAATTCAGACCAGGAAGGAAGAATCAGTAAGGTATTCTCCATATAGCACAAGTCCAGGGTGCTGAGAATAGCATAGAAAACTAAATCCTCCTATTTTGCAAGATTTTTAATTAGAGCGACCTGCTTGAGAATTGGTTTCTGTTTAATGTTGAGACATCAACCTGATATTTTATGTGAGCAATGTACACGCATGTCTGAATCAGCTGTTAAGACTGGAAAACATCATGCATGGCTAATTAGAGTGAGAGCAAAGGATAGTTTCTTAAGCCACCATTTCAAAAAAATCCTGGCAAAGAATCAGCATTTATTCTTAGCTCTTTGTTACCTTGATGACCTGATCAACACCAGGTAACCTTTAGGCTGCTCTTCTGGGGGGGGGGGGAAGGCTGTATGAAGATATGTGGATGTCTATACAGCAGCCTGAGTTTACAAATGACCAAAGAAAACACTTGGTTTATGCAGAAAGCACTTAAAATCATGTTGTCTGAAAGTCCTTTAATAAGATATTAAGAGAAACTCCCTGCCATAATCTGGAAATAGTGTGGCATGCAGTGACTAAAGTAAAGGAAAAAATCCAAATCAGAATGTCAGATAAATCCTGTTGCTGTTTTCTGCATTTTGGATCCCATTTGCAAAATGTGGTTACCCTGCAAGAAACTGATATGAATAATGAATTGCCTTTCCCCCCTTAACTGTTAAGAAATCAGGCTGTCTCATATTCCAATTTATCAGCATTCATCCCATTTTTTCTGCAGAACTGTATTATTCATTGTTTCAATGAAGGCTATTGTGACTATGCTGAAAACAGCAGAGCTGCACTCCTAAATGCAGTTTAATTTATTCATGTGAGGGATTTTTTTTTTTAACTGATAAAGCTTTCAGAGTAGTTAGGAGTAAACAGTAATAAGAGAGTCCCAGCCCAAAGGAGTAACACAAAGAGAAAAAAAGATTCAGAGGGAAGAAGGAAAAAGTAACTAAAGAAGCCCAGGCATTGGTTCTTAATGGACATCCTGGAAGGAGATGGAGGCAAAGCACCAGTCTTGCAGGTGAGCTGGTGCAGTGGCCCAAAAGCCAGTCTACCGCTCTCCTGCAACAGCAGGTGGAAGGGAGAGTCACTACGTCTCTAGAAACCATCGTGTTTTTCTTCTGAGTCAATAGGTATACGCTACAAGATGATTGTGCCCTTACTGTTGCAATGGAGGTGCCTTGGTTCACGTGCCATGTCTGCTGTTGCCAGGTTTCACTGAAGCTAGGCTAGAGTCTTTCGGCTCTCATCCTGGTTCCTTTATGTGTTTTGCCTTTGGTCTCCATGATTCATGTCCATTTTTCAGTCAGAGCCTGGACATTGTCTGAATGAATATAGGGAGCATTCAGAGGGGATGCCAGTCTCCAGACCGCCTCCCCACTGGATAGACTGCATCCAACAGCAGTCACATGTGCTCCTTTGAGAAGCAGAGTCAAAGTGGCAGGGCATTTCTGTTTTCAACCACTGCTTTTCTGAGTTAAAGTTAAATATTACTTCACTCTCCCTAACCTTTATTCTCTGCCCCCCATCACCGTTGTCTAACAACTGTATTTAACCAAGGCCTATCCTCTTTTTTTTCTTTTTTTCCCCTCTTTTTTAAAATAATATTTTATTAGGGTTTTACATAGTTTAAAGCTAATACAGAATTAGAAAAGATAAAAAAGAAGAAAGAACAAGAGAAAGAAAAAGAAAAAGAAAAAAGAAAAAGGCATATAAAAAGTGACTGCCTCCCTCCAAACAAGTATAAGCATTTACAATAACACCTTCTCTCATATTACAGAAATAACTCTTCTTCTCATTTTTCATCACTAAACAATAAACAAATTACAAAAAGATTCATTGATCAGTCTTACTCAGCAAAAGCGTTAAGAGTACCAATAATAATAACCTATATGTACAGTATATAGTTTGTATATCCATTGCAACTTCTTTCTCCATGTCACTCTTGTAGTCAAATATTTTTAAGTCCACTTTCAAATCCACAACATCTTTTTCCATATCTCTTTTATAGTCTGGCGATTCTTTATGGTCCATTTAAAAATCCCTATTCAAATCATCCTCAGCTTCTGTTTTATCCCAGTAGAATCTTTTCTTCTTCTTAACCTTTGTTAGATCCAATTTTAAAAATAAGTCCTGAACACATTGTTCCCAAACAGATTTAAATTCTTCTACAGTAAAACAATGTTCCTCTGTTATGTTAGAAAGTATCTTTTCCTTTAATTGCTCTCTGGTTCCTTTAGTTAACCTTCAAAGCCCAGTCTTATCTTTTGTTTGTTTTCAGAACCAAAACTTTCACACAATAAGTTTTCTTATAGTTAAATCCAAAATCATCTGCTTTTATTTTTAAAAAATTTAAAACAGTCCATTAAAAAACCATTCTTTCAAATCCATCTGGCCCCTTAACTGTCCACAGCCAACATTCTTAACTCCCTTTCATTGTTTTCCAAAAGTTAATTTTTTTCTTTTTAATCTTTAAACTTACTTAAATCTTCTTTCTCCCAGGGTAGAAAGAAATTCTCCTGGGGTACAGCACCTTGCCTTTCAGAAGGTTTTTAATTTACAAGTAAATAATTAATAAATAATTTCTGATGTTAATTAAAAAGAAGTGTATGCAAATCTAGTGTCCTTCTGAAGGCTCTGAATTGTGGCTTGGGCTCGATGTTTCCCATGACTCCCAAAGCACTCAACCTGCAGGAGATTGCTAAATTGCAATTTCTACACAGGGAGCCTCTGTAAGGAGTACTTGTGGGTGATCCGGTAATTTCCTTTGTCCAGAGATGATTCTGAAAAGCCAGACTTTTCGCTGGCTACTCTTAACTGCTGTGGTCATCAGCTCTATGAAAACAGAGCCATCTTCAATCCACCATTACTCCCCCGGAAGTCTGCCTATCCTTTTTTCTTTCTTTCATGAAATCCCAAATACTTTTACTTGAAAAACCAGCATTTTGGAAATTAGTATTTCTTGGAAAACTAACGAAAGGCTTTCTATTTTTCTACTATAGATACAGATATCAGATTTCAGAAGGTAGTAAGAAAACAGCAGTCCATTATTTATCTTGCTGAATAGATCCAACTCGTATATTACAATATATAGATTCTTGTGTGAGAGACACATTTTCCAATCACCAGTCTTCAAGGATGATGCATTAGTGCATATGCTTGACTTAGTATTAGTTTGGGGTACCTCTTAAAACTAAAACCAGTGAATCAGACAGCTGGTCTGTCAATAACATTCATCTTTTGTCAGGTTTGAGCTTTGAGATGTTTCCCAACAATATCTAAAACCAAGGAACAGGTTCAGGACTCTTTGTTAAAATGTTTGCGGGGGGTGGGTGGGTGGGCGGAAAGATCACATTGCAGGCAGCAGCTGTTTGCATGGATTACCTAGTCTAGTCCTTCTGTCAAAGCTAAAAAAAAGGGGATGAAAGAAAGAAAAAACTGTGCTATAGGAAGAAAAGAAAGAATCAGAATATCAGTTCAAGAAGGCCTTTTATTACTTAAATAATAAAAAGAAGTGCCATTTAAAAAAAAAATCACATGCATTTCTGGAGGATGATTAAAATGGCTAATGGAACAGTAGTTTAATTGAGTCAGAGAAACAGAGGTACTTGGGTATGGTCTAGGAGTACAAAAACTATAGCAAATATTCCAGTAACTGTCTTGCTGTGATATCTATTTATTCTATATAAATTAAATCAGTTATCAGCTTAAGGAATGCAAATTAGTTGAGCTTGCTTGCAGATGACGTGCTGAAATCAGATTCACACAGTAACATGCATCCAGCTATTAAATATTTCTAGCAGGGAAAGGAAATATTAAAGGAGGTGACAATGAACAGCAGCCACCATTAATAGATTTGCGGTGGGGTGGGGAATTGCACTTCTGAATATGATCATCTACTGGAGAATAAGGGCTTTTGGCACTTGAACAGTTAGTGATCTATGGCCATCATTCTGAAATAGTTCTGGTTCCTGGATAGGGAAGGAAGAATAGAGCAGATCCACGATGCTGAAAAGATTCATTAAAAGCCCTTATATGTATGTGTGTTGTGTTCTGTGCTTTAATTTTGTGTGTGCGGGGGTCATAATTATTGCTATGATTAAAATGGAAGATAAATCACATATGACTAGTATTATTGGGTTGGTGTAATGCTGGGATGGCCAACCCACATGTAGTACCATAGCCCATTTTTGCAACTCTCAGAATCCCCAAATGAATTTTGGCCTCAAAACTGGCCACATTGGGTACATGGCTTTTTGGTTTGTTGTTTGCTTTGTTAAACAAGGAGCAAAATATAGTTTTGATCCCTCCACAATGTTTAAGGAAGCTATTTTGCTCCTAAGACTTCCCCCAAACCTAACTAAGGCTGACCACTTTTGCCCTACCCCAGTAACATCACCATATTACTCATTCAACTCCTGCAGCCACTGAAGACCATCTTTAAAAAAAAAAAAAAAAAAAGGCAGCCCCCACCATAGTCTGCTTTTGGTTTAATGGATCATCCAATCCAAATTGATTACTGTGGGAGAAATTCACCCACCAGCTATGCTTACATATAAGGTACAGCAATTACTTTCTTCTTTTCTTTATTAACATGTTTATTGTCTGCCCATTATCTTTAGGGTCTCAGAGAAGGTTACAATCCCTAGAATCTATAAGATCAAAGAGTAATGGCTTCAAGAATAAATACTATTTTAAAACATTAAAGCAAAGGATGAAAAGGTACATATTTCATTGGAAGCAATAGGGCATGGTCTGGGTGTGGTTGACAAGACCTGCGTGCCAGTGTGAAAGCTCAGTCTTCACCTGGTGCCAAAAGCCTCTTGGCAGGAGCCTGGCTTCCAGGGAAAAGGTCTCCCAAAGAGATACCATGACAAGAAGACCTTCTTCCATATCCCAACGTAACTCCCCTTTCCCAGCCTGGAGGTACTGAGGTCCATCTGTTGCAAAATTTAATATCATTACACATTGGGAATGGTGCTCAAGTACTGGGGGTCCTAAATTATTTAGGGGCTTAAATATCATTAATGAAACATTGAAGCCGACCTGGTATAATATAGACAGCTGATATAGTTTCTTTAAAACCTGTCCATAGAGGATTTTCTTGACAATAGCCTCATTGCTACACTTTGCACCAACTGCAGCTTTTGATCCAGTTAAATCCCACTGCAGAAGTCTAACCATGAGAATACCAGTATGTTCACTGACTGAACTTTTCCTGGATATGGATGAGGTCAAGGCATCCTTGTCCAGGAAAGGTTCAGTCAATGAAGTTCCCAAGAATTTAGTCAATTCCCACCCAATCTATACTTAATATTGAAGTTTATTTGATAACTTTATCTGTAAGGAAGCAGAACTGATATTATTTGCCTATTTCAAAAAACAAACCTCACCACCGTTCACCTAAGGTTAACTTGGGTTTAGGGGTGTATGTGTGGGGTGTTGCCTAGCAACAAAACATAGAAAGGCTGGATTTCACGAGCAACTAGTACAAGTCTGCAAGGCTACTTTATGGCACATGGTACTATGGCATTCCAGTTATGCTTTTTGTTTTTTGGTATTCAGTGCTTTTTCCCCTGGAATAATAGGTTGCCAGAACTACAGAACTTCATGTCATAATCTAGGATAAGCATTGGAGATCTGATGATAACACACTGATATGAAAATGAGTGGTGACAGGCTGAATGATGGATACTTGTGTGGGGTAGATACTTCTTTTATTGGCCTTAATTAGTCATTTGTATAACCATCCAAATGATTACCTAGTAACTAGGATCAAACCAGATTTGCAGCTTCAGTTTGCCCTGTCCTTGCTGATCTCAGTTTCATTGATGTTTTTCTACTTCCTTTCATTCATCTAATTAGAGCATTGCAGATTTAATTACAGACTGTACACAAATCCTACTGGGAATACGGTTAGGTTTAGCTAATCTCTACACATTGATGTATCTCACCCTGTTCCTGGATGATTTTTGAAAACTCCTTTCCAAGAAATTTTCTAAAACCTCATATTTTCATAGCTTACTCTGTTGCCCTGAAGCTACATTCAATAGGCTAAGTACAACAGCATAGACTTAAGCATGCACTCTGGCAGTTAGTAGTTGTACTCTGACGGTTAGTAGTTATTACACAGAAGAAAGGTAAAGTCTATGATTCTCTAGGTGCATAGAAACTTGCATGAATAACAAATTTTCCACAAAATTTACAGAGGAGAAAAATGTTATGTGAGCCTACATCTGTTACAGTAAAGTAGCTTCGCAAAGAATAGGTGCAAATAAATACCTATTCATCTATTAAGGGGGAAAGAAGAGTTCTTAATGTTCAAGTCTTGTCTATGAATTTCTAGCAAATTTTTGTATCTTACTGTAGGTTTCAGAGCTACAGTAGCTAATAGTCTGGAATGGCTAACGATCTAGTCACAGATACATGAGAAATAAAACTATTACTGAAACACTACCTCCTAAAAGTAACATCTCCTTCAAGTAGAGCTTGATTTCTGGTGATTTATGGACACATTGGAAGTGGTTTGACATTGCCTTCTCCCAGGATGTTTTTTCAACTTCTCAGTCTAGTCCAATGCTTCTCAACCTTGGCAACTTTAAGATGTGTGGACTTCAACTCCCAGAATTCCCTAGCCAGCAGTCAGCCTTCTGGGAGTTGAAGTCCACCCATCTTAAAGTTGCCAAGGTTGAGAAACAATGGTCTAGCCTGTAGCCCAGTTATTATCTGAAGATTCCTATCCAAGTATTAACCAGCATGGAAGTGTGCAGGCAAGTGACAAAAACAGCATTGCGGCATTGTACAACAAGCCCCATCCCTTTCGTACAGGCATGTGTTTTTCATAATGCTTGTGCAAAAGGGATGCTGCTTTTGTCATTCTGCCTTTCTTGCCCCCTTCCCCCCATGCCACTGTTAACCCAACTACACCTAGCTTTCAAGCCCAGATAAAGTTGAGCAGGTGCTGCCACCTGTTTAGATGGGCCTCGTCACTTCTTCTCCAGTTTGAACTGGTTCTGAACAATCTCTGTCTGTGTTTTGTTACAGAGCTCCTCCTTAAGTTTACCTCTGTGAAGGCTTAAATCCATTGTTATTCTTCTAAACATGAGTCTGGAATACACTCATCACCTGAAAAGGCTCAAGCCAATGTAAGCATGCCACTTATTGCTTTGATTTGTAATTTCCAATTTGCAAATTGCTGGGCTGTAAAAGTGGCCAAAAACATGGTCCTTTGTTGTATTGTTTCCTTTCAAATTAAAAAAGTTTTTAAAATTGTGTAGCCCTCTAGCCAAAAAGAAAGGAGGGGGAAAAAAGAGAATTATTCACCCTTGCTATAATCAGGAGTCTGGTAGCATTTTTTCCGAGTAACGAATGTTCTTAAAAGGCATAAGATTTTGTGAGCTGCAGGTCACTTTATCAGATGCATATAGTGATCTATATAGTGTATCTATATAGATACTATATAGATACCAGAGGCTGGTGCCCTCTTCCTTTCTTCCATCCTTCCTAACAGGGAACTGACTTGAAGCTTGCCCAAGACATAGGTACTTAGAATGTGCAGCTTTTGCACAATATGACTTCCTCCAGGTTAAAAAGCAAAAACCTTGATCCGGATAAGTTTTCCACTTCAGATATGGTTGTGTGAATAGACCCTCAACATTTAATGCCATGGTAATTTGTTACTAGTTTTCAGGCACATGGATTGCGCAGCTCCTAGAATAAGCAGATTCCACGCTTGTAGTAATCATGCCAAATTCTGTGGAACTTATGGGTGGTCTTGGGAAAGTTGGTATTTCTCAGCCTATTTTGGTTCTGTGAGACCAAATGGTTAGGGGAATGAAAACAAATCTGTCTAGTAAAAAAAGTTTCCTTTTAAAAATAAGCATCACACCTTGGAGGGATTTTCAAACTGATCTCTATGAATGTTCTAGTCTTCCTACTTTCATTGATGTTGAAAAAATTTTGTCCCTCAAGGCTTTAGGTTTTTAGTCTGTGCCAACCATAATGCTCAGGTTTTGACATAAGAAGAATATGCAGGAAACCCTCTGATTTGAGGAATGTATGCGATAGGTTCTTGTTTACTTCTACTGCTGACTCAGCCCAGGTGCTATGGGATTTTGCCTCACAGGTGTGGCATTTATATAACTAGAAACCTTCTTTTTCACTTTCCAAAATTGCTTTTATACAAGACACATAGAAACATATATTTTATAGAAGACATATAGACTATACAGAGACCCTTCAACCTCCCCAACACCCCCTTCCCCCCAAATCCCTGGTTTGTTCTAAAGAAATATGGATTCACTTGTAAGGTAAAACAACTTGACAACCTGCCTCCTAATTCAACAAACATGAAAATGCCTTTCTCCTGACTCCTTGCATTATATTTTTCGGGTGCAGCTCGCTCTTTCCCCCGAGTGTGTCTGGGCATGCTTACAGCATTTCCCTCTTATTGAACATTACATGATACCATGGCTCTAAGGCTGGTGACTCATACCTTCCTAAGGGGCTTCAGTTATATTTAATTATTCACCTTTGGATTGTGGAAAGATTCCATGCAGCTGTTGGTATTGTTCTGGCTTTCTTTCATTAAGCCACACCTACTCAACGTCAAGAAACTGATAAATGAGAGGTGTCTCTCAACTGACCGGCTAGGCCCTTTATCTGCACCTGACTCAGTAACTTGCAAATGAACTCTGGTTTCTAAGGAGATGGAAATCTAGATCAACTTTCATCTGAAGAGTCAACCCCCAAACATGCTACACATTTGTTCTTTTACTCATATACCTTGTTTAATTGGTCTCCTTATTTTTCTTTGTCATAAATAAAACACTGGGTGCCCCTGGTTCCCCCCCCCAATACTAGAACTCCATAGAACAGCTGAAACCAGATGTAATGGTGTAGATGGGCTACATCAGCTTGGTGTCGTATGCTATTAGTCTCCTGCCTCTGTTAATGCTGGTGATGGTGTGTTGCGCTTCTCACTGTCCATCATCATACTTCCATCATTCATTTCTGGTATTATCTGCACTTGATCAATCTAAAATCTGTAGTGTTATACATTTAGTATTTAACTGCAATCTGAATGTTTTCTGCCATGTTGTCCACTGGCCTGAATATGAAGCAGACAAACCAGGGGTAATAACACCACTGAAAAAAAGAAGGGAAGCTGATAGTACTGAGTGCAAGATGGTTTCTTGACTGTGAAGTCTTTCAGCTGCATGCTTGATTATGGGGCGGAAGAGTTATTTATCTGAAATGGGTTTATGGTCTCAGATAACTTCTTAGCAGACAGGAACCCACCTAAACTAAGTGTTATTTTGAAAAGATAAAGTACCCTTTGAGAGAACATGCATTTTGCAACAGTGAACATAGCTTCCTTGTAACACTGAGGTTACACATTCTTTTCCAGTATTCCAGGAAATGAATAGTTTTATTAGTTTTATTTATTACAGTTACCTTCTGTTTATGACTCTTAGTAACCTGTGTAGAAAAGCTAAATAACCTCCCCATCAGATTTATTAAATCTTGAAGGAGCAATTTATTAGAGCACACCCTTATAAATTCATAGAACATTGGAGACACTAAAAACAAGGCCCTGAGATTTTTTCAGCTGGTAACAAAAGGTTGTTAAAAAATGGGGAAGGGAGAGAGATTCATTTCTTCCCATGAAAACAAATAGTTGGAGAGTGTCTGTTGAAGGCAATCCATTTTCTTTACACCTTCTACTGAAGTTGCCAGTTTTGTTTTCTTCACAAAACAAAATCTTACTCTCATGTCTGGTTGCCTTACTCAAGTCAATATGTGCTTATATATTCGGTGTATCTATATGTATGCATTTTTTATCTCATAATTTTTTCATGTAGTTTGCAAAATACAGGGGAAACCATACAGACAGGAAAGGTAAGCCATGGTTATCTAAATTACAGGAGCCAGAACAATGGAAGCAAAGTTTTGGATATTCTGCCACTTTGAAAGTCCTGCCAACTCATGTGGGCAAATCTGAAATTGTAGTTGATTTTACTAAGGCTTTTAGTCCGGTGCAGGCTGTTAATTCAGAACTGCCTGACAGAAACCAGCTATGCCATTTCTAGTTGCATATACAAGGATGTGTTCTGGTCCCATGGTAGAATCAGCCCTACTGAACTTTCAGTGGTTGCTCCTGGGGTTGTAACAGAAATGTTCAGGTTGTCCATGCTTCCCTTGTTACGTTTTTGTAGCACCTTGGCTAACTTTGAGCAACTGTCCGATGCTTTTGACCAAGGTCTGGTTCTTCTTCTGGATACTCAATGTACCATATATAAATATACAGATGGCAGCACAAGTATCTGCGTTAGTTTCAGAGCAAGAGCCCTAGGCCTGTCAGAGCACTACCAAAAAAGAAAAGAAAAGATGGTGAGGTTGGTGTGGTACAAGAGTATTTTAGCAATGTCTCCTTTGGATTCTACCAACCATACAGTACAGTAGTTTCCATTCACTGAAAAGGGTAAGTAGGTTTTATACTGCTGCATTATATGGTTTCTGTAAACATTAGGTCAGTGTTGTCCAAACTTGGCCATTTTAAGATGAGTGGACTTCAACTCCCAGAATCCCCCAGCCCCCATGCTGGCTGGGGAATTCTAGGAGTTGAAGTCCACTCATCTTAAAGTGGCCAAGTTTGGACAACACTGCATTAGGTGGTCAGAGGTGTCTGTAGGAGGGCCAAGGGGTAGCAAATGTTGAAAGCATCACACCAGTGTGCCACAAGCTCCTCCCCCTTTATACTTATTATGATATCACACACAAATTAAAGAGGCAGAGCCTGTAGTAAGACAGTATAGTAGTGTTTTTGCCTTTTTGACAAAAAGGCTGCCTCCTGTGCATACCTATGGTGGTGGCGACAGCTGAGGTGGTATTGGCAACAAGGAACTGACCACACAGATGCCAATGACTTAATATTGAATTTCATTCAAAATGAATTGTTAAGACATTTTTAAACCTACTGTCCATGATCCAAGCAAACAAGTAAATTAAGTTGCTGGTTCAGAGAATTGGGTCACAGGCACACTTCATCTAAAATATCTATTATATATTCATTTGTGATACATATGGGGAGCATCAGACTAAAAAGAAGGAGATCCAGCTAGCTAATAAGATGCCAGGCCTGGAGTGCATTGGACTAAAGAAGGCCAATACACAACTGAACCACCTCATTGAGCTAGGAACCTGCATTGTTTGGATTTTTTTTTAAAAACTTAAAAAATTAGGAGAATTTTCAGCATTTTCCATTATGAAGATAAATTATGCAACCAAATGATGCACCACAGGCGTGAATTATGCTATACAGTTAAATGAAATAAAAAGGTACTCAGAAATTTGGGCGACAAGATTAAGTCAGACCCTGAAAGTGGGCACATGGGCAATATGTTTTTGCCCAACTGCAGTACCTCTCATGAAAGTTTCTGTTGGAAGGAGACTAATAACTGTATTTCAATATGACCCAGTATTACTAGTCTGACACTTGCCAGAATGGGATGAAACGAACCAAGTTTACGAAAGCACACAATAAGAATGAATTATTCTATTCGGTGTCACTCATTCTCGGCTTCCAATGTTTTTTTTAAATTTATAGACCCTGCGTGCCTTGACCTTTTTGGTTCAGGGTTTGCTGAGCTTGCTTTTAATCAGCCACCACAAAAGCCAATGCTTTCTACGTTGGCAGATTCATCTCTTGATTTATTTTGGTGCTTGTTCAAACTCACCAGCCCAGGATGACATTTGCAAAATTTTTGCATATAGAATGCACTTCAACGAACCCCTTTCCTGCCTATTTCATTCAACTTGTTGTAGATAGGATAATCATTAACTGAAGTCAGGGGGCTGCAGATCACTGGAGACTTAATTGTACTTCAGTGCCAGGTGATCTTTTGGCTTAACTAGTAGGAAATTATTATAAATGCTAAATCCCATTATATTCTGCCAGCATCCTCTGATATTCCAAACAAAATGGCTTAACTTGAGAACTTAAGCCAGAGAGAGTAGCCAAATTAAAAAGAGCTAAGGAAAATGAAGCATCATCTGCTAGGATCATTAGTCCTGCTTTTTAGGAGATTGCATTTTATGTTCCAAATCGCTTCACTTTCAGCTGACTCAGGAAATGCTCCCAAACCCATCTCTAAATTAGAATTCCTAGGGAGACAACTTAAAAACGCATCAAGAGGAAGAAGCTGGGATCAATTGATCACCATGTGCTAAAAATGCACGTGTTGTTCTTGGCTCTATACCCAGTATTGGAATCTTTCGAAACACTGAGAATTTTGGACTTTTCAAGCACAAGGACTGGTTAAAAGCATGATCCCACATTGGAAAGAGAAATCCACACCTGATTTTCAGTAATAAATGTTATATGTGTTTGTCAACAGTTGGATTAGGGTTTTTTTTTTAGAAGGGAGGGGAAGGGGAGGAAGGGAGGAAGGAAGATTTTCTAGCAATAAAGTTACAGTTACATTTTTTGAAGTTGTCCTGTTGTTAACATAATTTTCAAGGCGCTTTTTCATTTTTTATTATGATCATGATTATGACTTTTGAAATTGCATTAATGCTGTCAGTACTGTTGCATGGATCTGTACTTTTTCTTCTGTTGATTATTTTAACAAAATTTAATAAATAATAAAGAGAAGCTGGGAATGGGATAAAAATTAAGAATTCCTGTCCTTTCCTGAATTTCACCATCTCCTCACATAGTCAACCATCAGTAATGATAAATTATCTGTTCCCTTAGTGCTTTCCCCAAATGATTAAAAAAATATTGAAATCCAGCTGGATGAACTGCATGTGCCTTTTGCTCGCTGAAAGAAGAAAAAGACAGAAACAAGTCTCATCTGGTAAGTGGGCATTCATGCCAGAAAAGGTGTACATATTCAGAAAGGAAGTGCAAGCCTTCTTCTTAGCTTCAGAAACTTGCAATACAATTTCCTACTAGGAATTCTAGGGCTTGTGGTAAAGAAATAACCTAGATGCTAGTGAGTGCAAACCTCACTTTGAACCAAGCTGGAATTTACTTCAGATATAATTAAAATGTTGCAAGGAAAGTTCATTATGTACTGTAATATCACTCCTATTCCAAAGTGAAGAAGCTAGTCTTCTTTTATACCTTTAAGAGATTCAGTAACATCACCCCCCCAAGTCTGCCAATAATTAATAGTCAAATGCCTTTAATTACATGTTAAAGAGTAGGCTGCCCAAGGAGGTACTTGTTGAGTAAGGTCAAGCCCTCAAAGAAAAAGTAAAGGCTTTGTTGCCTCCACAAAGTTGTCTCTGTGAAATATTTTATTTTCCCCAATAAAGTTAAATGATAGCTATTCAATTAGAAGAGCATATGTCAAAATTCTGAACTGCAACCTAATTTTATGTGAGAATTTTCTACTACTTCCGGCACTTCATTTGGTATTAACTCATACAGAACCGTCAACATTTCTTCCTTATATTGTCATTTTAATAAAGGTGCAAATATCATTACCCTTATATTATACTCCATGAAATATCATGTACTCTTTAGTCTGCCTGAAGCAATTTTTATTAGCCAAGGTTTCAAAAAAAATGATTTCTTGTTGATTTAATGTTTAACCTGAATTGATGGCTTCATGGCTTTAACACAGCTTTTGAAATCAGAGCAAACGAAGATAAGACTTGGCAAAACTGTGTCTAAACAAAGAGAATATGTGCTGTATGTGCAAAGACACTGCACAATATAGCAGTGGTACAGAATGGATGGAAACAAAAGAATATGATAGGCTTAGGGTCTTATTTTGCTTCAAAGTAATCACTGGTACAGTGGTGCTCATCTGGTCTTGCTTTTTTAGTCATCTGAGATTGTATACAATTATTTTACCCAAATGAGTGAGGTTTCACAGAAACAACAGTTTTGGACTCCAGTTTGAAAAGTCAATGTTACTTGGAGGATGGAATGGAAAGAAAAATAATTCGTTCAATTTATTGCCAGTGAATTCCCAAGAGGGCACTTAATGAAGGTAAACAAGGATTTCCAGCATTTTGTGTCTTTTAGCTTTTGTACTGAAAGAATCTTGGCAGTCAAATCAACTAAGGGATCACATTTCATTTTTTGGAATAGAACCCAGAACTGCAATAAGTGGGGTAGTAGTGGGAAGTTCATCTTTTCACACATAATGGTCAGGAGAACTAAATGCCAAGACATGTCAGAAGCATATACATCTGCTTATGTGGGACTACAGATGGGATAAATCTTTGCTTCCACTGAAGATAAAATGAGTGCACATCTAGCTCTATTAAAATCAGTAGGAATGCTGGTTTTGAATAATCAGTTGAATTGCAGGTACTACTGAACAAATATAACTGTACATGCATTGGTGTAGCTGGAAATATTGTAATGAAACTTTAAGAAGGTCTTCTTCCTGATAGTGGAAAATTTTTCACTAGCCCACCTTTTCCAATGCATCATTAATGTGTACAATTTTGTTCCAGACTTAGGGACATTATTGGAATTACCAGACTATGTATGTCTAACTGTCAAGAAACATGCAAACAAAAGTAATAAAATTGTAAATACAGATAAGTAATTTGGATTATCTGAAAAACACATATTTCTAACATAGACCCTCATACTGATATAGTATCATGATCAGGAGAATGATATGGGACTTAAAAAAATAATTAGGCAGGAGAAGAAATATAGCTCAGTTCAATTCAGTCCTCCGGTGCCAGTCAGGAAAAAATACTTTAGATTTTTTTTTTAAATTTTGAATTGGAAGACTTTTTTATTAATAGGATTGAGCTTTTTCAATAATAATCGTATTGTTACTGCTAAGGGATGTCCTACTCTTGAGATATTGTTGGAGAATTTCTCCTTACTTGATATAAATTCAGGGATACTATCCATGCTATTTTTCTGTCTAGAATTTTGATGGAGCAATTCAAAAGGCTGCTGTTGCCCAGTTCTGTATCTAGAAATAAATATAGAGCTATAGATACAGAAGAACTCCTGTTAATCACTTAGTCAATTAGTCCACTCAACTGATTATTGCCAAACAATACAAGGCAGTTTTCTAATTGTAATATTAACTATAAACTCACTCAATGGTCAAGATCAAGACTCTCTCTTGTGTACTCAGGCCCCATTCATAACATCTACATAATTTAAGGATTTTACATTTCAGGGTTGGTATCAGAAGTATAATGTGATGATGGCAATAGGGTAGAAATCTGTTTGGCATCTTCAGATGGGAAAAAAACTTTAACAATATATTATTTGGATATTTACTATTGCTTTCCCAGATATTCAGCAACACAAGAAACATTTGAAGGCTGTTTTTTAGAATGTGGATTACATTTAAAAAAAAAATAGAACAATTGCTAAGCTACCTTCACTTTTGACTGATGCAACGTACCAAGTTCTCACCTATGCTCATAAAGAAACATTATAGTCTATCTCACTTGTTTGTCAATGTGATTCATTTTTAATGCTTTAAAATCAGTCTCCAGGAATGTGTATGCATGTTCAGTATACATTATATTATAAATGAGGCACTGTGTATTTTTCATTACATCACACTTTTGGTGGCCTGACATTAATATGGAAAGCCTTTCTCTTTAGTAGTGCAGTAGCTCAAATTGGTCTGTTCATTGTGACTTACTGTTTAATGTAACATCCATGATTCATTTGCCATTTCAGGCTTCTTTTTTCTTTTTAAAAGACTGTTTAGTAGTTTTATGGATGTTGATTCAAAAAAACCTCAAACTACTAGTAACTTTTCTTTTCTTCAGTCATTATCAGAAGAAAACTTCTAAAAACCCTAGATCAATAGGGTTTCCCCCCCAGTCTTTTCTATCCAGTTGCAAGAAATATAGGAGCAGGAAGAGGAGGTGGTGAAGGAGGAAGTGGTAGTTGTTTCTGGATATCTTAAGTAGGAATGAAAAATGAACAGTTGTGAACTAATAATGGGAGGGGGCAAGGGACAGCAAGAGTGGGCAGGGGAGAATAGTATTCCTATTCTGTGATTTTTAAAATACTTTTATACTTGAAAGCTTTATGTGGTAAGGTTTCTGTTATGTATCCTCATCACCACAAGTCTTGCTGGGCTGCCTCATCATGGTGGTGGCGGTGGGTGTTCCCGGAAGGGATGAGTGAAGAATGCCACGAGTGTATGCCAAAAGTATATATTCCCACCAGGGCACCCAAGTTGTGAAGGTCATCCCAGCTGCCCAGCTAAAGCAAGCTGTACCTGTATTGGGCAGCAGTGATACAAGAAGATGATCACTTTAGGGACAACAGCAAAGGCATCAATTCATACGGTGCAGCAGAAGACAATAGTAAACCACTCCTGTATTTTTATCAAGAAAATTACATGGGTAGAAAACAAGGTGAGAGGCGCTCAACATGCTACTGAGGAAGAGCTGAGGATTTTTCAGAATACTAATGATATTTCTGGTGTGGCTAGATTAAAGCCTTCAGGACATCTAGTTGCTGATGTTGCCATACAGGAAAAGAAAACCCAAAGCTGCAAAGACAGAATTACAGAACATAAGAAGCAGGAATATGGGAAGGCTCAAGACTCAATAGTGAATAATGAAATGAAACAATTAGAAATTGACATCCTGGGCATCATCAAATTGAGATGGACTGGGATTGGACACTTTCAGTCAAAGGATCACACTGTTTATTACTCAGGATATGAAAAACAAAGAAGAAACAGCATTGCTGTTATAGTTAGGAAGGATATAGCAAGAATAGTACTTGGCTTCAGTGCAATCAATGGCTGAATAGTATCAGTTAGACTTCATGGACAACCCTTTAATATGAAGATCATCCAAGTTCATCCTCCAACCACCCATGCAGAAGAAGAGGAGGTGGATGAATTTTATGATCAAGTTCAATTTGAAATTGACAGAACATTTTAAAAAGATGTGTTTCTTGTGACTGGAGATTAGAATGCCAAAGTTGGAAATATTAAGGAGGAAAATGTAGTTGGATTGTATAGCTTAGGAAAATGAAATGGAGGAGAACAAATTATCAATTTTTGCCACTCCAATAATTTCTTCATAGCTAACACTGTCTTCAAACAACCAAAATGATGCCTGTATACAGGGACATCACCAGATGGAGTACACGGTAATCAGATTGACTAGATTATTGCTTGAAGGAGGTAGATGAGCTCAATTAGAGCATCAAAGACATTGCCAGGTACTGACTGTGGAACAGATCACAAACTGCTCATGGGTAAGTTCCAAGTTAAGCTAAAGAAGAAGAAGAAAGCCAACCATTTTCCACTATATGATCTTGAGCTTATACCCACAATTTTCAAGTAAAACATCAGGAATTGCTTTGAAGTTCTGGGCCTCATTGATAAAGAACCAGAGAAACTGTGGAATGAACTTAAAGAAGTTGTTAAGGATGAATGTGAAAAGAGACTACCAATGATGAAGAAACAGATGGAAGCAAACTGGGTGTCAGAACAAACTGTGGAAATTGCCAAGGAATGAAGAGAAGCCAAAGTCAAGACAAAAACCTCAGGAATGAACTTAAAGAGTTTCAGAGAGCTGTTAGAAAAGACAAGAAACAATATTACAACATCATCTGTAAAAACATTGAAGATGGAAACAGACGTGGAAAAACAAGGAAACTCAGAACGAGGTTCCATCCTCAAACCTAACGAATGCCAATGGGCAGAAAATAATTGATTCAAAGAAGAGCAAAGATGAAAGGAGTATACTGAAATACTGTACAGTAGAGATGTCAATGTCCAAAATATCTTAGAAGATATTCCCTATTTACAAGAACCTCTAGTATTAAAAGTTGAAGTTAGATCAGCACTTTGGTCATTACCAAATTAGAATATTACAGGAACTGATAGAATATCGAACAGAAATTTGGCAAGTAATAGAAGAAGAATCATTAAAAGTTCTAACCAGACTATGCCAACAAATCTGGAGAACAACACATTGGCCAACAGATTGGAAGAGGTCAATCTACATTCAAATACCAAAAAAGGACACTTTACAGAGTGTGCAAACTATTGTACATTATCCTTAATTTTACATGCTAGCAAAAATAATGGTTAGGATCACTCAGTGTAGACTAAAGCCTGACATGGAAACGGAGATGTCAGATGTTCAAGTTGGCTTTAGAAAAGTCTGAGGAACACATATTATTGCTGATGCATGCTGGATAATTAAGAAAGCCAAATAATACCAAAAAGAAGTCAGTATGTGTTTCATTAATTATAGAAAGGCCTTTGATTTTGTCAATCACATCTAGCTGTGGAGTGTGCTTAGAAAAATGGGAATCCATTTTTGTTTTCATGCAAAACATATATACAGGTCAGGAAGCCACACTATAGACTGAACGTGGTGATGCAGACGGGCTCCAGATGGCAAAGGAGTGACACAAGTTGTAAACTATCCCTATATTTATTCAGTTTATATGCTGAATATATATTAAGGGAACCTGGATTGGAAGAAGATGAGCATTGTTTTAAAACTGGAGGAAGAAACATCAATAACCTGCACTGCATTGATGACACTACTCTGATAGCTGAAAATGCAAAGGATCTGCAAGCTCTAATAATAAAAGTCAAGGAGCAGAGTGAAAATTTGAGACTAAGATTAAATATAAAGAAGACCAAACTAATGACAACAGGTACAACAATCTCTAGAACTGACAATGAAGATACTGAAGTGGTAGATAGCTTCTGACTTTTAGAATCAGCCAGTAGTCAAAAAACACACTGCAGATTAGCCATGAAGTGCATTTACCTTGGAAAAGATATTCAGTTGCCATGAAGTGTCTATACCTACAAAGATCAAAATAGTGCAAACAATGGTATTCCCTGTGACATTCTATGACCAGGTTCAAATTATCCTACTTTGGACACATTATGTGAAAATCTAGCTCTCTGGAGAAGGCTGGAAAAGGTGGAAGGAAAGAGAAGAAGAGGAAGACCAGCAGCAAGATGAATGGAGTCAGTTGCAGTGATACTTATCAAGGAGCATAGGCGGGCGTGGAATGTTACAAGTACACCAGACAATAGAAGAAGAAAAAAGGGCATTGGAAGTATATCTGAAGGACAGTGAAGAAGATGCACTGAAGCTAGTACACCATGAAGGCTTACTGAATACCAAAGAGACCAAACTGACCTATAAGAAAGACCAAATGAAGAACAGAAAAGAGACATGGCAAGAGAAAGTATCACATGGCCAGTAAACCAAAAAAAAAAAAAAAAAAGCTAGCAGGCAAAGCAGGTAACAAGAAGACCTGGCAATGGCTAAGAGCAGGAAGTTGAAGAAAGAGACAGAGGGGCTAATTCTGGCTGCACAAGACCAAGCCTTAAGAACAAACACATACAAAGCCAGAATTGAGAAGACAGCCACAAGCAGCAAATGCCGCCTCTGCAAAGAAGCTGAACAAATAGTGACCACCTAGTTAGCTGCTGCAAGAAGATCACATGGACTGACTACAAACAATGGCATGATAAATTAGCAACAACGCTGCATTGGAATATCTGCAAGAAACACCATTTGCCTGCAAGCAAGCGCTGGTGGGACCACAAAACAGACAAAGTAATAGAAAATGAAGAAGCTAAAGCGCTGTGGGACTTTAGAATTCAGAGACAAGCACTTGCCACACAACACCCCAGACTTAACAACTGTTGATAAGAAAGAAAAAAAAGTCTAGACAGTGGACATTGCAATACCTGGACACAGCAGAATAGAAGAGAAAGAACTGGAGAAAATCACAAAATATAAAGACCTGCAAATAGAAGTAGAATGACTATGGCAAAATAAAGCAAAGATAGTACCAATAGTTATAGGCGCCTTAGGTGCAATCCCAAAACATCTGGAGCACCACTTGAACACCATTGGCATTGACAAAATCACCATCAGTCAATTGCAAAAGGCAGCTTTACTTGGAACAGCTTATATCCTGCTGCAATACCTTTAATACCATCAAACAACATCTGCCTATCTCAGGTCCTTGGGAAGGACTCGATAGGTGGGTAAAAATACCAAATCCAGTCTAAACATCTGGCTGACTGTGTGACCAACAATAATAATCTGGATTGAAACAGCAACTTTGGCAGATGTACACAATTTGGGTGGATGGGAATTACTTTCCCAATCTAGAGACCAAAGAAGGCACTTCAGAGAGCTTAAGATGTGTGGCTTTCCAGTCTATAGACCTAGCTGGTCTATGTGCTTAATTCTACATAGAGCCCTTGGGGCAATAAATTGTGACATGGCTGTGGCATTTACCTGTCTGCAATGCCCCTATTCTAATAGGTTTTTTGAGTACCCCTTCGGTACTCAGTAATATTTATGATAGCTAGGCAGACAAGTGATAACAGTGTATCACCTGCAAAGGAGCATATTAATGGAAGCAGCTGAGGGAGGGGCAGATTGTCCTTTCCCCAGGCCATGAGTCATCTTGGGCCACCTCTGCAAATAGAGGATTAGCTTTTCACAGCCATTGAAATGGAGAATAAGGAATTGCTATTCTCTCTCCCCAAGAGAAAATTCCTCCTGATATGACCACTACTGCTGGCTGTGCTTCACTTGCCGTTGTCTTGGACGTCATATTAACAGACCAGAGAGAGAGATCTGTCTAGTTTTCCTCCAGGAACTGGTGAAAGTCAATTTTAAATTACTCATAATGATGTCTAATCATATCCTAATGCATACATTAAATAAAAATGAAACACTCAACAAGGAGATATTTGTATATGTTTGCTATCTGTCCCCTGTTGGTCATATTTTGGCATGTGTACTTAACTGCATTACTCAGATTCAAAATTTATTCTGGAAAGAGAATGGGCTCTGTGACAGAGAAAACATGAAAATAAACAAATTGGTCTTTCAAAGTATTCCAGAGACAGAACTTAAAAATTTTTATGCTGCTTATTGTACTCTTTTTATTCCCTTGCATGGATAGCACATTATGTTTTTTCCCCAAAGTATACCCCTGAGCAAATTATAAAATGTAATGCATTTAGACACACCCAGTTACACTGTAAAATCAGAACACTTTATGGCAATTAATGGAGAATAATTCATTAACCTAGTCTAAATTTGAGAATAATGCTAATTAGGCAAAATAAATGTCTAACTGGAAATCTGAATATATTTTCCGCATATTCTCCAAGCTCATTCCTGGAATTAAAAAGGACAGATAAAACAGGAAACAAGTTTTATTTTCTGAAACAGGGCCCTTGGAAAACCTTAGGGGTCTTGAAGTTTCAAGCAAGAGATGTGTTAAAAAAAATTAAATCATTAGTGATTCATGATGTCAAAGGATACATCTTAAATAAAGCCAAGTGCTTTCATTTTCTGTTACAAGTTTCCACTGATTAAAGCATTGCAACCAAACAATTTTTCACAGAAAAAAAAGAACACTTGATTTTCAAATTCGTTATGTAATGATACAGAATTGTATACTAACCCCTTGATCCACTTGTCACCTTCCCAAAATATCAAACCCACCTCTTTCGTTTTCCCACTGACCTCTTGCAAAAATAACTTGATAATGTGGCATACAAGAGGAAAATCCGTCACATATAGATTAAAACCAGTGGTTGGTTTTCTTAATATATGAGGTTTTAGATGGGATTTTAGGTGGATCTGTTTGAATGCATGCACATAGACAATATTCTCACTGCAAGGAGGCAAATCAACCCCAAATGTCTGTATTTTGAATAGTTGGTTAACATTAGATAATTTCTTCAGTCATTTAATCACTTCCAACTCTTCTTGACCTGATGTCAGTGTTCCTTTAAGTTTTTGTAAGTTCATGCTTGTATCATCAGTGATAGTATCTATCAACCCTGTCAGCCTCTTTTTCAAGTGTATTCAGTTTTTCCTAGTATCAGGAACTTCTTTAGTGATTCCTGACTTTGCATCATGCATTGCAAACATGTAAGTTTTAACTTCATTATTAATGCTTTGAGTGGGTAGTTTGGTTTTACTTCATCTTGTACTTCATCTTGTATTGCATGCATGCATGGATTCATCAGTCTTGTATATTTCTCTGTTTCAAAAATTACTCTTGGCAGTTAATTATACAAATATAATACATTGTTTACTGAAAAAAATAAAAATTAAAACTTCCACAATAAGTAAAATTAAATCACACCTAAAACTAAATGATTTCTTCATATTTGTAGTCCAAGATAGTCTTAACATTTTCCTCTAGTACCCCAATTCGGAGGTATCAATTGTTCTTCATTCACTATTTCTGATGATCCAGCTTTAAGAGCTGTATGCATGAGAAGACCAAGCCCTTGAAAATATACATCTTTGCTGTAAGTGTGATGTTTCTCCACTTTGATGTTTTGTCTAGGTCTATTTTAGTCTTTCTCTCCAGTCACTATCCTTGTGAATTTTTGAGCCTAGGAAGAAGAAGCGTATTACGACTTCAGCTTCTTCTTCACTTATTTGCATTGTGTTGGTTTTCCCTGTTAATGTCATCTTAGTATTTGGTTTTTAAAAGTATTGAATAGTGGACTGGCTTTTGCATTCTCTTCTTTCACCTTCAATAACATAGACCTTCAGTCTTCCTCACTTCCTGTCATCCAAATGGCATCAGCATATCTGTGGTTTTTAATTCCCCCTCCCCCAGCAATTTAAATGATAATCTATTTCTTCTAGTCCGGCAGTTCTCCTGCATTTGTTAATTACATATAATTAAAAACAGCAACAGTACAATAGAAATGCAGAAAAAAAAGTACTGAGTAGGAAAGAAAAGGCTGCCAAATAGCTAAGCAGTGAGCATGTTGAGTGGACACCGTAAGACCTGTGGGCTCTACTGTAGGACACCTTCCTTCCTTGCCACCAAAATTTAGTTTGCACAGTATGCCTTGTTTGACAAGCCACATGGAAATAAATATTTAAGTATCTGCTAAAGATGATAATTGGGGTTAGGAGGAAGAAATAAAAAATAAACAATAAACAGAATAACCCTTATTTAAGACTTATGCATATATTTTATATACATTTAAATTTGAACAATAAATTGTACTGATCTGAGAGACTTCTGGGGGAAGTATGGTGAAATGAAGATGGCTCTGCCAAAGCAGAGCTGATGACTGAGGGAAAGACCAAGGAATTGATGAGCAGACAGGTTCCTTGGAACCTCTCTGGATAAGGAGAGGATGGGAGATCACATATGCTCTGGATAGCTGCTCCTCATGAGGAGATCATAGGAGAGTGGTTTTCTGAGGATTTGAGCACCAAGAGACAAAGGGATTAGCCATCTTGCTCGCAACTGCAGTGAAGACTTTTAAAGGACACTACATTTGCAAACCTCACTTTCTAAGCATTTTTGGATTTTAGGTAGAGGAAAGATATACAGGCCTATAAAATGATGCAAAACTTTATAATAATAAAAATACTGAAGGAGACTTTTGAAGATTGGAATCAGAAAATAGTAGTCACAATATCAACAGTGTCACTAATGATGTCTGCTTCTATGGATAGACTATGTCCAAAAGTTGCTATTGAAGAAATGAGAGATGTACAACAAATTTTATCTGACAAGATAGAGATGGTATCGAAAGTGGATTTACAACTGACAGGACAAGAGAATCACTTAGAAAAGGATGTTTCATTGGATCTACAAAAGAAACTGGCTGACGTTTTAAAATTTAAAAGGGAAATACAAATGACAAACCAAGAGAGTGACCTGGATAATTTTTTTCTACTGAATTTACAAAAGAGGCTTGTTAAAGCCTTGAAGAACTCTGTGCGATAGGACAAAGAAGAAGAGAAATCAAATCCTATGACAATATTTGAATGAACTGAAGATTAAGACTGTTAGCAGTAAAAGGAAGGGATATAAAGTTGGTTTATTTGATTAAGGTTAAAACAAGATATGTTGTTACTTCTGGCAACCCTTTATGGACTTTCTGCTGACACCAGAACTGAAAAGATGAAGTTTTATGGATTTGTTTATAGATAAGAGATGGGATATGGGATGAAGAGGTAAATGTTTGTAACCTTAGAGGGGGTGAAGAGTCACTAAATGTGTTTATACTTGTGATGAAGGTTGGAAGTCACTTCTTTAAATATTTCTTTTCTCTTTATTCTTACTTTCTCTTACTTTTCTTTTTTTCTTTTTCCTTGCACTTTTTATTCCTTCTCTCTATTCTCTTTTCTTCCTTTAAGTTTAGTTTGTATTAGATTTTACTATTATAATCAAAATTCTTAATAAAAATTATTCATCTGTTTACCTTTCAGATTGCAGGTCTTTCTTGATTTATATGGCTCTTATAATGACAAAATGTGATATGTGTGTTGTATGTTTGTGTGTGTGTATATATGTATATGAAATACATATATGATTTGAATGTCTGTCTATCTTCTCTTGAGAAGTCTATAATGTTGGATAAAATGGAAAGAAAGAGAAGAGGACGACCAATAGCAAGGTGGATGGGCTCAATTACAGTGGTGCTGGGTGCACCATTGGAAGACGTGAAGGGCAGATGGGATGGGCAGATCATCCTGGAGAATAGCTATCTGCATAGTTTGTAAGAGTCAATGCCAACTTGATGGGATGCAATCAATTTTTTAAAAATCTATTTACTTATCTATGTTAAACAATAGTAGCAAAATGAGCAGTCCTGTTTGCTAAAGCTCACAGGTCCTTATTCTTAAGTTCCTGAAAGCTGCAACAGAAAGCAAACCATTTATTTAAGTAGGCATTTCAATGTATTCAATAGTAATTTTTCTCTCTCTCTCTCTCTTTCTCTCTCTCCCCCCCCCCCGGCCTTTTGTCTTGTCCTTACATATATTTTCCTGGACATACTGGCCACACCTCCTTTTTTGATGCTGCTCTCAGCCTGTCCCAAAAGGCTAAGTATATCCCTTACTCAAAAGAGATGGTCCATCCCTGACTTAGAGAGGAAAAATAGAAAATATTTGGGGAAATGCATGGAATGTTGTGATTGAAAAAAAGAAGGTAGATGATGGGATACCTAGATATACAAGAAAAGAGAGAACCTTATTACCTGAATATACCATTTCCCTCTTCACAGAGAAAAAAATACTTTTAAAAGTCCATGGGGAAAATTGCGTATTGGCATGTGATATATTTTAAGAGAGAATTTATAGAAGTGAACAAAGTCAATAACCTTTAAAACAGTTTTGAAATCTAAACAATGGGGTGGCTGTAACATTGAACTTCAGCCCTCAATTACTATAATATACAGTTTAATATGACCTTGCTGAATTCCATATAAAATGCCCCATCTATACCTGAAGACATTCACTCCTCAACCTTATTCATTAATAAGGGAAAGGGGAAAAGCTTTTTTTACTCTCATAATATTGCATAGAGAACAAAAAGATGTCTGATAACTCAGAAATTGACAATACCTCACACAGAGCTTGCCACTGAAATTGCCTTGTGGTAGGTGTTATGGGAATGTGGCAAATCCAGTGGTTATAGAGCACATATTCTCTTTAACCATATCTCATTGCCGCTTGTGTTGAGCAGAATCAAGTATTTAGAATGGAAAAATATGCAGAATTACATTAAAATGATCAGAAGTGGGGAACATTTTTTTTTGAAGAGGGCCACATGTCTTCGGGAATAATTCATTGGGGGGTGAAAGTGTGTGATAGTGAAGGATGAAGCCAGTGACAGATAGTGTAAGAGTCAAAACTAGCTGGACATAACCAAAAAAGTCAGGTCTCTCTTTTTAATCTGTTACTGTTTAAAACCCTTCTTTCCTTCTTTCCTTCTTTCCTTCTTTCCTTCTTTCCTTCTTTCCTTCTTTCCTTCTTTCCTTCTTTCCTTCCTTCCTTCCTTCCTTCCTTCCTTCCTTCCTTCCTTCCTTCCTTCCTTCCTTCCTTCCTTCAATTGCTGTTGCCAGCGTTTTGAGCTGGTTGCTTGTAGAAGGTTTTTGAATCTAGCTGAAGAACCACAGAAATCCCTTGGACCTCAGACAGCCAATTTCATATTTATATATGCAGGGATAGAATTTTAAACATTTCCCCAAAACATGATGAAAATATTGCACTTGGAAATTAGGTGATCTACACTTAAGCACTGCATACTAAAAACTGAATACATGAGTAAAAGCATTGTTGACCCTTAGCTCAGATATTGCCTGTCGCTGACGTTAATGGTACTTTTACAGTGTATTAAATGGGCTTTTGAATGAACCCTTATTTCACCTTTGTAGTGACTGCTAATTATTTGGAACTGCTATGGTTATTTGCCATGGTAGACTGCTTAGGGCAATAAATGAAGATTTGCATCCTGGATACCAAACTGATTGGGAGGATATAGATGGTCACATGCATTGAAAGAAAGATGGCATCTTACACTTGCCATTAAGATTGTTGTTGTGGAATCCAGCAGTTATATAGAGCTTTTTGAAAAAGGAAAAGCAAATACTTAGAAATGCATTGAAAAGAGAAGGACACATTATACATGTAGATTATTTGATTTCCTTATCTCTATTTTGTATTTATCATTAATAAGCACAGAAAATGCAGGTAGATATTTCATGATTACTGTGTACATAAAACAGTAAAAATGGGCATCCTGGATTTGCTCTGGATGCTATTTCAAGTTACATCATTCTTTATTCATTACCAATATGGAGTAAAGTTCTTATAATATACATGCATGCATGCCTTCCTTTTCTTTTTTTAGCCAGTGACATACTGTACCTTTTGTCTCCCTCTTTTGTTCAGCTACAGAAAAAAATGTGTATTTTGCAGAGCAAACTCCCAGCCATCACTTTCATTCCTCCAGATGAAGTGGGGTTAGGGCAGGACAACTGCTAATTTGGGAGGCCCTCCTGTTTTCAGCTCTCTGGACCTCCACCTGGTGGTCCAGCTGTTGTGGAACCAATATTTTATAGGCTCTAGATTTAATAGACTTAATTTGTCGCCCATTCATATTGTGATGTTCATTATCTCACTGGTGTGGTACCTAAGAGTTCAGGGCTTTTGTCCCCAAATAATTCCTCAAATTTATTGTTCTTTCTGCTTTAGAGGACTGCAAGCATCTATTCCCATTTCAAATTGTTAATCAGCCCTTCTCAGCTTTTTTTTTTTCTTTCCTATAGGCTAAATAAACTTAGTTCCTTCCTGTTTTGGAGAAGGAAAGGCTGAGGGCAATGCCACAGAACCTAACCTAAACAATCTGTTTACAGACTCTCTGAACTGTACATTGATTCAACTGTCCCTCCCACTCCACTTGGAGATTGTTTGCTCTAGAGATAAGAACTCAAAAGTAAAGCCTTATATACTATTGCAAGATCAGAAATAATATTTATAATGGAACTTACTAAACCACTGAACTGAACACCAAGTAAGACATTGGTTGATAATGTTCAGATCCTTCACTGAATATATACTTATGTTCAGGGCATGAAAAATAGACAAGTTTAATATCTTCATCTGGAAGGTAAATATGATTTAAAACATACTGAAAAAAGATGTCATGAAATAATTCTTATGGCTGGAATACAGCAGTTGAAGAATTCAATATGTTCAAAAGGAACAGAAGCTATAGAAAGGGGGAATCATCTTAATGTTGAAACTATCCACATATACACAGTTATCAAAAGAAATGAATTTGATGGCTGTCACAGACAGCATCTAGAAAAAAACATAGAGGAAGGAGTACAGTAGTAATGATAAGAGACGTTAATTACCCTGACATCTGCCGGGAGACAAATTTTGCAAAGTATAATAACTTCGGGGAATTCTTAAGATGTGGAGGAAGGCACAAGGGGATAGGTTCTCCTTGATTAGATCCCAACTAACACAGAAAACTTAGTAGATAAAATAGAAGTAATGAGAATTTGGGGGAAGTGACCAGGAATACTTGATTTTAAGGAAAATGAATGTAGAGTATAATCAAAGGGAAGAAAAGATTAATCCCTTTGACCAACAAGCAACTGGAGGATTCCAGGAAAGTCAGCTATAGATGATTAGTAAATGAAGGAAAGGTAGTTTCTCATGTGAAAGAACAATGTTTGAGTTGAATATAAAAGTTATTTTAGAGGAGTGTACTCTTTTTAACATGAAAGTTAAAAATTCTCAGGAAAAGGCAGATTCATTCTCTCTGGAATTTTAAGGGGACTGATCAAATCTTGGGAGGAAAAGTTTGGCTGGTTATCTTGAATAATTCAGGAATAATAGGGTTGGACTATAATAATATTGTAAATAACTGAGTACTGTGGATTTGGAATTTTGGTATATAAAGGAAATTTATACAAAGACTTAAATCAGTACACCCAATTACCTCTTAAAAAGGAAGTTACTCTTGTCTTACCTATCGTCACCTCTGCTATTTAATATGTTCTGCTTCTACTAGAAATACTTGTCACAATTTTCTGGTTAATAAGCTCCTACCTATCTTTCTCACTACCATGGAAAGTAAGGAATACAGCTACTATATCTGGGCTGCAAAAATCCATATAACCCCAGGATAGCCACAAAGAGTTAGAACTTTCTCTATGTGCTTGTAGGGAGAACAGATACTTAGCTCTAATTATGGAGGGCTAGAAGTATAAGAGGTAGTTCTGAGCAGTAGTGCTCAGACATATCATTAGTTATGGTTCTGAGACAAAAGCCTGATTCAAAAGAGGGAGAGAAAAAAAAATCTGATCCTGGGTTGCCACAAATGGCATGACAATTTGATGGATCTTCAGATAGCATGAAAATTATGCACCAAGTGTTCATTGGTTCCTTATCAAACTAGAGGCAGGTGTTGAGTAGGTAATATTTTAGAATAATCCTATCTATAACACTTTCTGTAGAGTCCACCCAACATTATTTTATGACAATATATCACATGAGAAAATAGGATGCACGAGGCAACCATAGTTTAATTTAACTCGTTTTCAATTGAAAAAAGACACCAGCCACAGGATCCCACAGAAAGCAAGCTGAAAAGCTCTGGATTATTGAGATTTTGAAAAAAGAAATGGGGGGGGGGGAGTGTGGCTGGACCCAAGAAACAACACCTGCATGACATCTGATATGTTGACATTGGAGAATGGTTGAGATGAACTCCGCCAGACAACTGTAGCTGGATGCAGAACAGAAGACATTTTTGCCAAGATGAAACTGAGCAAAACTCGCTTGAATAAAAGTCAAAATCAAGCTGAATTTGAGGAAAACAACTTTTAATTAGAACTGAGTGAACCTCAATTCATAATGGCCCATGTACATATTTCATGCTGCCTAGAGATTTGGTGCAGAATTTGAGAAACTGAAAGAACATCATGACGGGAATGCTGCTGGGAATTGGGGCTCCTAAGCCCATAAACAAAGTTATTGCATAACTGTGCTATTAAAATAGTCTCTGTTTAAAAGGGCAAAATAATTGTGTGTTATACTTTGTTTACTGAAGAAGTAGCTAATGTGTTGGGTGCTGTACAAGTGAAAATACATACACAAAAGTCTCTGCCAATAGCTTACAATCTCACTGCTCTCTCTTCCTCTCCAGTTAACTTAGACTTTGTAAAACTTTAGATGGACTTGTAAGGACAAGAGATTAATTGAAACTTTAAGGAAGTAAATTGTTCACCATCATTTAAGAAATTATTACTAGTTCTGTAACTTCATAATGCTCAGGAAAGCATATGATAAATTAATTGCCCAGGGATGCTGAATCTTAGAGTACTGTATATTTTTACTCAGGAGAAAATTCCGTACTGTTTAATGGGTCTTATATGTAAGTGTTTATATGTTCACAGCAGTCTTCATCAAGCTGGTGTCCTCTTGATATGTTGGACTTCACCTGCCGTAACCCTCTAGCCTTTGGCCATACTTAAGCATTATGGAAGTTGAAATTCAGCATATTTGAAAGGCATATCTGATGACAATTTTGTATCAGTACAGCATAACCAGTTACAGCAGAGATCACCAGCCTACTTAGATTTGGCCTGAAATCTTATAAATTGTCAGATTTGTGAAGATTTTGTAATCTCACCTAAACTTTTTTGAGATCACTGAAATTACATGAGATTTTACGATCTTGTATTTTTTCAGCCACTTAGTGGTTACAAATTAAATTACAGGCATCATTTGAAGAGCTAGAGATGTCCTATCATCCAAGGACATTTGTTGCCAATCCTTGAATTATAGTATTTTACCACTTTTTCCACTATAGGTTGTTTTCCAACTGCAATAACTAGCTGTATCATAATAGACATAAATCTGATTTATGCTAAAATCAGATAAAAAAACAGTTGAATCCAGAAGGGCAATCAGAAATAGATTTGGATTTGAATTGATGGCACAAATTTGCAAGATAATCTAGATCCTTTCAGAGAGTTTCATAACTAAATACAATTGTGTGTGTGTATTATTGTATTATTGATTTTTTAAACTAAGTATTTTAAATTGTTTTAAAATTGTAATTGAATTTGATTGAATTTTATCCTTTAAGATTGTTAAACAAATGAAAAAAACAGGATATAGATTTCATAAATCTGTACATAAAATATTTTCAGTAAATTACTGTAATGTCAAAAACAGTTCTGTATTTTTGTAATACTGTGAAGTATGCTTTCATAATTACAACATACCAACAGCCCCCTCCAAGTTCAAGCCCTGATTTGTTTATATATTCAAAGTGCTAATCAAAAGCTGAGATGACTTGAAAGTGAGAATACAAAGCCACAGTTAATTACAGGATATTCTCCCAATTGGCTCCCTTCCATACGTGTTGGACTACAATCCAAAATTCTGGGGGGAAAAACCACAATAAAATAGTATTTCTTATGAAATCTTCCCATATTTCACTTTGGGGATTAATGATCCAGATCATGTAACAAATCCTAGAAAATGGAATATCCTTTTGTATTGCTCATATTTAAAAAGAGAGGTACCATTTTGAAAGACATGACCTTTTGTGTTCCTGCTATGCTGTATAACAAAATTCATACTATGAGGTCCTGGCATCCTTCTTCTTTCATCTCGTTGAATTGAGAAATTCCGCACCTGGCATCCAGGATGCCCTGAGGAAATGACTGATTAATCTAGAGGAAGCATAGAATCTTGACTGGTTTTATGCAATCAGATTATTCTTTCCAAGGTGTTACATGCTGGTGTGGTCATTCAACTTTGCTGTTGTATTAAAGGAGCCTTCATGTTATTCTTTAATATTTTCTGAGAATCCAAAACAAGTGTCATAATTTTAATCAGGCTGAATGTGACTCATGAGATCTGGGTACTATTAATTCAACCTTAAATTGGTGTCAAAAGAAGGGTGACAGAGCCTTGTTGAATGGAAGACTATGATTTGAATGGAAAGCTTCCTGGATTGCAGGTCAGTCACACAACTGTAGAACTGCAAAGTGAACCAAAATTAACTAACCATAAGTCGGCCATAAGAAAAATTGAGGGTTTTTTTTAAAGCAGAAGACAGATTTGTATGCGATAATGCAGCTTTTAAACTGAAAAGCCATTGTCCTGAATAATACTATGCAAAAATCTGGAATACCTCTAGATGGAAGCAAATTTTTAATTCTTTGATGCCATCTAGGGGACAACTGGATGTTTGCAGCCTGTATATGGTAGCCCTAAAGAAAGAGAAATATAGTTTCCTTCACATGAAGTGATTTGATTATTCTAGAGCTTGCGTTTGATTATATGAATATATCTCAACCCTGATTAATGGTCCTGTCAGCCTTACTAGGCAAACCAGACAGGAAACACAATCATATGAGGTAATTCTACTTTATTGTAAGGCTACATTAACAGAATCTTGCAAGTCTGAAAGTACAATTCTCCTACTGTCTCCTTTACAGCCTGAGAAACTAGGGAGGGTCCCTTCTGAACCTCTTGCCCTGCCCACTATCCAACTGCCAGCCATGCTGTCTCTTATCTGACCGTTCCCCAGGCAGCATCTTTGGGCCTGTTATCTCAAGGTCTTTCCCATATACCCATTACAGGTCCTGGGTTGATATGCAACAATGCAACAACCTTGTTCAGTGGCGAGTATGCAGAGCACAGTATTCAAGGCCAAATACATAGACATTTTGTAAACTCCCAAGACTCTAGGAAGGAGATCATCGAATCTGGCCCATCATCACCTCTAAATACTAAACTGAAAGTTTGTTTATTTTATTTAGCCTTTAAAATTGTGTTTGCTTTCCACTGATTTTGCATAGTGCCTCCGGGTTCTCTATAGACACTGATCTCATTAGCTTGTTGAATGATCAGGAAGAGAGAAGAGAATCTATCCATCGAAGCATGATGTGGTTGTTTAGCAGTCTTCCCAAACATCTGAGCTGCTGTTGTACAATATTGGACTTCTACTCCCATCACTGGCAGGGTAAAATGTGACTTAAAGTCTGATACAGCGGAAGGGCACTTAGTAGTGGAAAGTTAGGGCTGCCATATCTGGGCTGCAGAGATCCAGGTGACCTCTAAGAGGGTAGCAAAGGGTTAGAGGTTTTGGTATCTCTTTGGTGCCATCTAGTTCTCTTCCAGTTTTTGCAATCCAGCTCAGATATGGTAAGGAAGGCAGTTTAAAAAATGTAATGTCTAAATTTGGATCACAGAAAAAAATGCATTTGTTATCAAAGATATTGACAGAAATTACTGTAAATCTATCATGATGTCTTGATGAAAAAACTCAAATCTTGGGGAACTGCTACCAGTCAGTATTTGTCTGGCTCCTTATGCTCCTAGCAAAATCATTGCCTTTCTCTCTGTGTATTATTAGGGCTAGGGGGAAAAAAAAGCAATGAATCTTAAATCTCATTTTATTGCTCTGCTTTCAGATGCACTTTCTGGAATCACAAAGTAACATTTCTGGTTGATTTCTTATGGGAAACTTTCATAAAGGATGCTCATTTCTGAGCATCGTTCCAGTCAATGACCTTCTAGCATTAGAACGCTTGTGAAACCCGCTCTCCATTCAGTAATGCCAACTTTATTATAGAACTGACTATCTGGGAGAAAACTTCTTCCAGACCAATGTGTACAGAATAAATGGACCCCTGAGAATATTGGCCATCCCAGATAATGTAAGAGAATGGGGTTGTTAACATTGCAAGTTGGACAACCATAGATATAATGTGTCTGTGTGTGGGTTTTAAGAAAAAAGACTTAAAAGGCAAAGAACCACATAAAATGTGCCTTTGTATGTATCTTAATCTTAATTTGTATCTTAATTTGTATGTATCTTAATCAAGCCTAGATGGGAACCCATAGTTTTAAAACCACATGAAGTACGTATAGTTCCATATAGCTCTGCTCATTTTTTCTTGCTGTACTAGAGATTTAAACACTTTACTGTAAGTGTTGAGAGTGACTATCTTATTGGCCAGTTCAGTCTGCTCTTCTGGGGCTAATTGATGAGGGACAATGCCAAGGCCTCCATCTTCTCTTCTTAGTTTTTTTTTTTTGGTCTTTCAAAGAGATCTTCACTGGGCAGCTCTTTCAGTAGATACTTTCATATTCCTCTGACAGCCTTTTGCATCAAGGATTGGACAGGTGGATACCTGGTGAGTCTGATTAGAGCAGTAATAATATTGACAGGTAATTCTTCTATGTTATTGCTCAGGTAGCTGCCAGAGATTCTTTTGTGATTTAGGTAATAAAAGCTAAGCAGGGTCCAGGCAGATTAATACTTAGATCAGAGACATCTGGAGAATTTCAGGTCTGTAGGTTAGGCTTAAAAAAATAGCCCAAAAGAAGGCAATGGCAAACTGCTTCTATACTGCTGCTTCTATACTGCTGCCACCTTCAAAAACATGTCCATGTTGTCACCAGGAGACAACTTGATTCCAAAAAGTCTTAACCTTTTATGGTATCAGTAGCACCACAAATTAACTTTGGTCCTCTTCAACATTTCCCAAAAATGTGTTGCACTTGACTGAACATAAAATATGAATTTATACCTTTAACCGAGATGTTTTTGTGTCCATTGGCAATTCTACCCAATTCCTGGCTCATTTATTATGTTCCATGAATAATATTTAGAACCCCCTTTCTAATTCAAGACCAAACCACTCATTTCAGAAATTTTAAAATGATCTCACATGTATTCAAAAAGCTAACAGACAAGCAGCAGGTAAATATTGGTTAGATATTTACAAAACTAGCAGTGGGGTGGAGAATTGTGAAGATCAGACATTTAAGATAAAACCAAAAAAACCCACACCTTTAAATAATAATAATAATAATAATAATAATAATAATAATAATAATAATAATAAAAAACAGCAGCAGCAGCAGCAGCAGTTTGGAAGAAACAATGAAATACTACTAGAGAAGGAACAATTTGAACCTTTGCTTCCAGGTCTTTGCATTCCTGAAATCATGGGTGCTCCAACACGAGATTTTCAAGCAAAAGTTGGGCTCCTGACCTGAGCAAAGGGTAATCTAGAAGACTTCCAACTCCTGATAGAAGCCTACAAGCAAACAATAAACTGTGAATTGGATGATTTTGTGTAAATCAGTGCATTTCATCATTCATAACATAAGCAAGTCTCATGAAGACTCCATTCAACACTCCATTAGGAATGTAGGCAAGGGTGAGGAAGCCCAATCAAAATGCAGATCATAGAGGGCAATGGGGAGGGGGATCTGTGACAAATGACTAATGCCATAAGATGATTGGTAAGACAAGAACCCATGGGTGCAAACTCTACAGTGAGAGATCCGAACTTGAACTAAGGAGGAATTTCCTGACTGTGAAAGCCATTAAGCAATAGAACAGCCTGCCTCCTGAAGTTGTGGGTGCTCCATCACTGGAGGTTTTCAAGTAAAGACTGGATGGCCACTTGTCCAGAATGGTCTCAGGATTCCTGAACTGGGCAGGGGGTTGGACAGGAAGACCCCCCAAGGTCCCTTCCAACCCTGTGATTCTATGATACAACTGAAAAAAATAGTACGTGCATCACACTGATCATAAATCAGCTATTTGCGGGAAAGCTTTCAAACTAGATGTCATAAACTACTCGTGACTAATGCAGTTGGACTGTGCAATTCAAACAACCTCAAAAAAGCACAGACAAGACAAGCAGGTGGGAAACTGATTGCTTGAGACGGTGATGGAGTGAATGGTTAATTTATTCTGATTCTTATTTTTATTGTAAGTTGACTTGGAAATTGACCTTAATTAAATAGCAAAGCTTCTTTTTCTCTTCTGTGTCTGTCTGGATGCAGTCTCTCTCTTCCTGTCCTAACACTTAAAACAATCCATATGCATGGCAAAAGTCTTAATTTTAAGAATTTAACATTTTTATTTTCCAGTATGGGTTTAGGAGATGCTTAATAAGTCTTCAATTTTACTGCTTAATAAGTCTTACTGAATTCCTCAGTAAGCAGGATTACTCCAGATACCTACCCTACAACCATACAGAGAGGGATATATACTAGCATTTTTCTCAAATGGTAATAGTTGTATTTTAGATTACAGTAGTATTTAAGAGTGGAGCTGTTTTGACATCACTGGAGAAGGTATGGATGGCCTTTAGGGCACATTTTGAGGGGCTCAGAGTCAATTTTATAATTTTATATGTGTGTCAAGACAGATGCTTAATACCCTTATACAGTATTTCTTCATCTTCTACTGAAAATCAGTGGGAAATTTAACAGTATGAGCTTCAGGGGTCCAGTGGCCACAAAAGAGTGGTGCAAAGTGCGCACAATAGAGTACTCATCTCTTCTGTGTTATAGAAGGATATTTTCTGGTCAACGAATTTGCCAAGCTGCTTAAATGTTCACATATTCTATCTTCATCCCAGAGACAGGTACATTTGTATTGTTAACATAATTGCAAGTACATGCTAACGAAGCCCCAGGAGAAAAGGGGTGGAGCTTTGACCACACAATTGTGAAACACCATCTTGATTTTTGTTTATACACATATAGTTACACAGACAATAAAACATACCTCTGCACAATAGCACTGTGTTCCAGGAGGATTCTATCCAGATTAGGTAGATCTTTAGTACACTTTTACCTCCCATCTGAATATACACTGAAAATTAGTAGTTGCTACTCCTTGTAGCAACAGCAGACACAAGTCCTGTCTCCTTGTTGGGATAAAATTGCGGAGGTTTCCATATTCTTCGCTCCAGATCACAGTTTCTTTGCTGTTAATAGTAGCAGTCTTGTTCTTCTGGTCCACCAGTGGTTGATCCACTAGCAATTGGGAAAAGACAATGGAGCTCACAGGGATTCTGCAGGCCACAGAGAGACCAGCCAAAAACTATGTGAGATCAGTGGAATATAGGTTTCCCATATGTGAGGCAGATATAAGAGAGATTATATATAATTTGTATCATTTAACATGTTGTATGTTAATCTTCTATGACAAGAGGTTTGGAAAGTCCTGAGTTGAAAAGGAAACTTGGTTTCTTCCGGAGGGGATTGCACTCAGATTACAGTTGGTCTGGAGCCATTCAGACAGTCTTTTTTCATCACGTCAAGGAAAATAGGCCAACCAATAATTTAACATTAAACTCCCATAGTAAAAAACACACTCACAGTGGGTAAAGGATATATTCAGCAATAAACCAACCCTTGCCTAATCTGGATGCTCCCTCAGATGTGTGGACTAATAGCCAGTCTTCCCAGCTAATATGCCCATTGCTAAGACTTTGGGGAGTTGAAGTCCATGCATCTGCCATAACTGCCGTAATACTTTTTTTCTCACTGTCAGAATAGGAAATGCTCTTTTTCCTGAGATGATGGGAGACAGAGGCCAGCAACAGCCTATCTCTGAATTATTTGGGTCAAATGTAATCATATCAATAATCTGTTAGTATTTATTATTCATTTGCAGACAGCAGCAACAGCAACAGCAGTTGTCCTTGCAACTTGGACCTTATATTTGAGGTGTGAACATAGTTTCATTTGCATTTCAGAGACTATCTATATACTATTAAAACTCTCATCTGTAACCCTCAGCTGGGTGAAACGATGTGTCATAGGGCAACAATTTTTGAACCAAGGTACCTCAAATGGGCAGACTTACAGAATGCTTCCCAAATCTGTGACCCATTACTCCTGTCAGATTGAAATTTGAGAAATTTGTGGCTGCTTCAGCACTGCTGTGCTGCTGCGTTGCAGTGGTTGGCCCAGGTCACGTGATCATCATGGGCATATCTCTGACTTCTTTCCCACCTCCCTCTATCCCTGCACCCAATTGGCTGGTGGCAAGGCCCAGTGGACCAGTGGCAAGGTAGAAATTTGAAATCTCTTTATGGCTGTAGGCATTGGGAAGGATGAAGGAGCGACTTGGATGCCTGCTGGTGAAGTAGGGCTGACTGGGGGGTGCCAGTGGTAGATGGGTGAACCCTCTGTCTCCCTCAAGGGAGGTGATCCTTGGGGATGCATTGGAGTGGGGATGCACTTTTTCTTATAGTCTGCAGCTCCCTTTGTTCCACCTCCCCCCAGCAAAGTGGCAGGCAGTTCCGCTGGTCAGTTGTGGAGAAGGAGGAGGTGGCTTCACCAGGGGTCTCCTGAGGGTTGTGAGGGGAGGGCAAATGGCGCAAGCCTATATTATATGTGGAAATGAAAGGGCAGGGCAGGTGGAGGGAGGGAGGGGAGGAAGGAAGGAAGGAAGGGGGAGGGAGGGAGGGAGGGAAGGAGGGGGAGGAAGGAAGGAAGGAAGGAAGGAAGGAAGGAAGGAAGGAAGGAAGGAAGGAAGGAAGGAAGGAAGGAAGGAAGGAAGGAAGGAAGGAAGGAAGATTTCTGACACTCCCTGCCAGCTTCCCATAAGCAAAGTCAGTGGGGAAGCTGGCAGCAAGTCGCAAGTCACTCCCACTCCCACTGCTTTTTTGGTCTTGGTCATTCTGTTTCTCTGTTTAGATAAGGAAATATCTCTGAAACAATGACTCAGTGGGTCACAGGTTGTCTGGTGATACAATAAAAATAGAACTTTACTGGCCATACACCAAAATTCCAACCATGCTGACTTTTCATGCAAATCTTTTTATTTTACTACACTAGGTAGATGTTTTTTTAATACACTAATGAGCATACATGCTCTTTAGATCAGACAGTCAACGAAGTATATTATTTTTTTCTATCTATCATGATATTTTAATCCCATCATATCGCCATCTCCATCAGTGCTTTGTCAGTTGCCCACATTGGCTGTCATCTGCTTCTCCATCCTCTGAAAAGAAAACTTACAGGATCCCTCAAAAGCTACCTTGGGAGTCATTAGTTTAAAAGAGTAATGAGTAAAGAAATAAGATTCAGCAAATATAGCAAAGTTGCCTTTTACAAGCACAAGGGAGAATTGCCAAACAGGAGACAGCTTCATGAATAAATGGGCACCATTCACTTAATTTTATAGTATTAATTTCCTACCAAGTACCTCCAGATGTATTAATAAATGATTTTTTACAAGGTACGAAATGTAATTTGAAATGTGGATAGATTTGTGAATAATCTGAATTTATACCACATTAGAATGCTAAATATCTCATGTTATTTTCACTTTTATTAATTGATTTGCAAGGATTGTTAACTTCTAATTCAATAATAAGCAGAACACAATTCACATCCATCTTCACCAGCCAAATTCTGTAGGTACAGCTATTCCAACAAGAAGAGGAGCATGCTATACCTTCTGCAACACAGTATCTAATTCAGCCCCACTGCTATGGAGGTCTATCATGTTTGGAATAAATCCTACTCCATTCCTTGGCCACAGCCCTGTCATTCCCACAATGCTACCAGCAAGCCAGAGATTGTTCAGAATAAAATGCAAAAAACTCCAGTAGCAGGTCATGGTTGGAGAACCAGGATTTTTCTCCATATATTGCCATGTGTATGGGAGGAAGACACCCTACTCTGTTGTTTTTGTTTTGGAAAGGGGAGGAACTAAAGCAAAGTGCTTGAACAGATGTAAAGCTCTCTGCAGAGCAAAGGGAATAATTGAGAGGATTTCTGGGTGGGCCTCTTTTCTTCGCCATTTTCAGTAGATACATTTGAAGTACAGCAGTTGGAAGAATCCTTCACAATAACTATATGAAGATGAAGGTCATCAAAAGTGCACTGTGGAACAGTGTCTAAGATTCAGTTTGTGCAATGAATGCCACCCACATATCCTGCCCTATGGCTTTTGACACCACAAAATATTTTATAATTCCTGTGTCCTCTGTAATCTTGGCAGCCTGGCTGCTTCTGAATTGTTTAGCCCTTTTTGCCTTGCTATTCCACATAAAGGAATGCATTGTTCTCTTGGTTTATGTCCTGAATAAAGTGTTGGCTGACCTCTTGAAGATTCTGATGCTACTCTTCTGGATCAGCTATGCTTACCGCAACCGCCACTAGGGTATAAGCCAAGGGACTTATGTGGAGGTCTTCTTCATAACCTTCTTTGCCAAGAACAATTTCACGTGTCTCATTGCCATGGAGTGTTACATTAGACCTGTTTCTCTATTTAATTGCCATGGAATAGATACAGTGCGTATCACCATCAAGGTTATCACTGCTGCTTGGCTTCTGGAGGCCATTTTCTGTGCTCTTGATACTAGTCACCATGTGAAAGACTTCAGACCCATGGCAAAAGCATTGACTGGATGGCTCCCAACTGGTAATAGGAAATGCACCGTCCAAGATGTTGACTATGAGTCTCCCCTTCTTTATGCCTCCTTTTCCCATGGGACATTTTTGTTTGAGTTTAGGATAAAGGAATCCCTGATGAAAGAGTAAAAAGTAAAGTCTATGGGTTTATCTTTATCTCCTCCATGCTCTGTACTCCATATCAAGTGGCTTCCTGTTACTTGGCAATGTCCTCTTTTTAGCAAGGTTAAAAAGAGCTAAACAGCTAACTAGACAACAGTGTTCCACTGTGTTGAGGTGGTTGTTGATCTGATATTCTGTTGCTGCTGGTCTGCCTGAAAGGTCTTTGTTTTTAATCTTCTCACATGTTCTTTTGTTATTTACTGATATAAAGTAAAGCTTGCCCATCAAAATGGACAGCATATAGATCTGTTCATCAAATAAAAGCATGCCTGTGCCAGAATCTTAAAGAATGGGAGAAAAATGCATAGACTAGCTATCCAAAACATTAAACAGTTGTAGAATGCAGTTTGAGGCACCAGAGTTGGCATGTAAGCAGAAAGGAAGCAGGAGTTTAGAAATACAGAATGGAATGTCCACTGATTCTTCCTATTACAATGTCTTATTTCGGACATGCATAAGTTTTTTTGCCAAGTTAAGGACTGCACTTTGCCTTTGATGGCATGCCAGAAATGGCACTCCAAAAAGTAGGCAGAGCAAGGAATAATAATAATATTAAGAAGTGGGTAGGCCAGGACAACTGAATTGGATATAATTTACATGTAAATCTAATCAAAATTACATTTTAATTAATTACATTTAATTTTATTTATTTCATTGCGTTTATCTGCCTTTTGGTTGTTCCCAACTCTGAGAGGCTTGCACCCCATATGATTTCTCCTGTATTTAATAATTTCCTCTCTGGGTCCTCTCTTAAAAGGTACAATGTGGTAGTAATTAGAGTAGGACTTTACTGAAATCAACACTTTGGGAGTATCATTTGGCCCTGAGAGTTTGGGATCTTGAGACCACAGGTAGGCTGGGATCTCAGGATCCTTGGGGACCACATGTATTTTTTGACCTCAGGGCCTCAAGGGATCCTGGTGGCCCCAAGAGCTCTTTTAACATTAACCAAGATGTGAGGATGGAAACTGATGGGTTTGTGTAGAGTTTCTGATCCTGTTGCCCCACATAAATATAGGAGTATTTGCATATTGTTGGAATCCTGGAATTCAGGATGATGGCTCTGTGATCATCTCAAACAGAGCAAAAGAAGAAGGTACAATGATACATATCTCTATATTGGCACATATAAAAGTTATAACCAGTCTTATCAGAATTAAATTTCCTTTGGATGGACACAGGCATGGAAACTGTATTGAATGGACATACCCTTGTGGGTATGGACAGTTTGCAATGAGAAAAAAACAACCACATTCTTTGCAAACCACTTCAAATAATTTTATTGGAAAACGTTCACACACACACACACACACACACACACACACACACACATTCTTACATGTACATATAAATATACTGTACATATATACATGTATTTATTTATATAATAAGATTCCATGAAAGGCTGGGGCAAAGAGTTCATACTAATTCTAAGGCAAGCCTTAAACTGAGCATACCCAAGATTCTATATAACTGAGTGAGAAGCCACCAAACGTCAGGGAAGCATAAATTTTCCCTTTGTCTTTGAAGCCACAAACCAGGCTACCTCCATCCAAATGGATGTGAAACGGTAACTGGACTGAAATTAAAAAGGAAAGGGCTCATATGAAGAAAATCCATCTGACAAAAAGAGAAAGCAATTGAGCTACCATCCCACCAGTATGCATTTTGTGGATTTGAGCCTCATCCACCAGTTTCTGCCTCTTAGGGTACTCTCTCTCCCCCAGTTACTAGACCCTCCCCCAATTACTAGATATTTTATTTTCTTTATGTTTTAGAAGAATTTGTATAAAAAATTGATCCAGTATCTTCGCTGATCCAGCATCTTCATTTATCCAGAGTGTTCCTTGGGGGAGAATGAAAAGATGGCAGAATGTGATTATAAAAATCATGAGCAGCACTGAACTTCCCACTGAACCACCCGAGACTGCAGGATGCTGGACTTATATTGGTTTAATAAATAAATAAATAATTTTTAACATCGTTTCATTCTTTGTTCTATTTTGATTTTTATATTTTTAATGCATTTATTGATTGCTGGTGTGGGTCTTCCGGGCTGTGTGGCCGTGTTCTGGAAGTTTTGTTTCCTAACGTTTCGCCGGCACCTGTGACTGGCATCTTCAGAGTGCAGGAGCACAGACAGGAGCAGTTCTCTCTGTGCCCAGGGTGATGTGACCCTTTTGTGGGTATTTATAGAGATCTGGGGGGGGAAGCGGGGATTGGGTGTGTGTGTGGGGGTTGGGTTACTGAGTGGCTGCTTGTTTTGGTGTCAGAATTTGTGGGTATCTTCCTGGGGATTAGGCAGGGTTTTTTCTTCTATTGAATTGAATTGTATTCTATTGAAACTGACACCAAAACAAACAGCCACTCAATAACCCAACCCCCCCACATCCCCCCAATCCCCCCCCCCCATATCTCTATAAATACCCACAAAAGGGTCACATCACCCTGGGCACAGAGAGAACTGCTCCTGTCTGTGCTCCTGCACTCTGAAGATGCCAGTCACAGGTGCCGGCGAAACGTTAGGAAACAAAACTTCCAGAACACGGCCACACAGCCCGGAAGACCCACACCAGCCATCGTATGCTGGCCTTGAAAGCCTTCGACAATACATACGTTTATTGATTGTTTTTAGCTTTGCTGTACGCCGTTCAGAGTTGCCTATGGTGAGATGGGGAACTATATAAATTGGCTTAATATATACATAAATAAACCCATCTGAGTTGGCCCCAGTGTTCATATATTTGCTGCAGTATCTCCAAGGAATCCCTTTTGGTGTACAATAGTCTTCCCCATCTCAGCATCCCTCACAAGTATTAGAGCTGTAATTCCCAGGATTCCCTAAGAGTTGTGATCTCTCTACCTCTGGGTGGCACTAGGTTGGGGAAAGCTGTAAATTCTCCACAAATCCTGATCATCCCGGTTTCCCAAATATGTCAGACATACAACTTTTCAGGATTTATGCTGAACCAGAAAATAACAGAGGTGGGGGCAGATAATAGGTATGGGGAGATACCACCTACTTTTTCGTCTGTGAGTTGGGCAGTTATTTATTTGTGAATTGTATGCTACCTCAATCACAAAGTGTCTCTAGGTGGCTTAGATACATGCCTGGAAGACCAATTAGTGCCTGATGGTGTAATTTGTTCAGCCCCTTACAGATGTATTAAAATGATTAGAAAATTATAAAAATTTTAATTTTCTATAAAAGACGGAAATGGAGAAGAAAGGTCATGATATGTGCTTTGTAATTGGCTCAGTGGACATGTTAAGTGTTCTGCAATGACTTGACTTCTCCTGTAGGAACTGGCTGTTCTGGATACCTGATCTCTGCTGTGGGAAATGAAAGGATCTCAGAACTTGTTGAACATTGGCTCCTGGGAAGGAGGTTGACTACTGCCACCTATAACAGGAGTTGAAAATGTGGCATGCTGCTCTTATTTACACCTGTTGCTACCTACTGGAAGACCTGGGAGCAACATGACTTATTGTGTCAATCCCTCTGGCAACAACAACAACAAAAGGTGCACATCAGAGTATCCACATGGTATGGGGAAAAAATTCAAGATGGCACCCACAATGGTGTTATCAAGATGGCACCCACAATGGTGTTATGTATGATATTTTATGTATATCATACATAAAGTGGCATTTTGAAAACAATTTGATAAGCAAGCAAGTAGGTTACACCAGCACTGTAGAAGTGAATGAAGCATAGTGTTACGATGCATATTTCCCTTCAGCTGGAAAAAATATTCATAATAATATTATGATTATAAGGTTTTTAATCGTCCCACATTAATGCAATAGTAATCTGAGCACATGGCCTCTTTAACTGAGGGTCACTTGATGGTGCTAGATAAATGTGGATAGATAACCTAATCATATCAGTATGCAAAAGGAATGTTATGGGCTGCCTTATCCTTCTTATTCAGTGCTAAATCTGAGAAGGATTGTAGAGTATCTAATACCATTCACATGTTGAGTACAGCTGGTTTCCAATCTTTCCAATTATTTGTGGGATTACTAAACTCTTTTGTAACTTGTTTCTTTCTTTCATGTCTAATATTTATTCTTGAAACTTGTTCTCTGCTAGGATTACTTTAAATGTAAGTTTTCTTTAAAAACGTGGAGCCAGCCAATATTCCAGAGAACTATTCTGATGCAATTCCCTCTTAATAACAATGGAAAAAGTAACGGTTGGGTCCATTACTCCAAAAGTCGTTCATTCATGGCTGAGAGCCTTGGACAAAGGACAGAAGACAGTTGCAGTTGGCAGCCTTTTCAAGCCTGGGTGCCATCAAGAAATCTTGTCTGAGGCCCCAGGTACACCCCCCCCCCATACACACACATTGGCAGCTCACCACAAAATCTTGCAAGATTTTATGTGAAAATGGCAAACTCTTGCAAAATTTGGCAACTTTGTAACATTTTGACCTTTTCCCAAATCACATTTGGCCTTTAATTTTTTTTTTTAAGACACGGTAACCGTTTTGTGGGGGTTACGGTGGACTTTGCTTAAGGAATGAATAAATTAGTTGTTTAACAAAAGGATGGCACAGATGTCCATTTCAATGGTCTTCTTAAAAATGAAAATCCAGGAACTCCTATAACTTCTGCATTGAAGCCCTTTCCCTTTTTAAAATGTGTCATGTACAATAGTGTGGCTCCATCTTGACAATACATATACACATACAGAATGCCCCTGCCTTACAAGTCACCTTTTTTCTGCCAGTTACCTGACTGGGGAAAAGTCCTGTTTACCAAAGGCTGCACAGAATCTGCATTTAATAGTTGACATAAGTATTCTTTATTTGTGTGGAAGAAAACTCTGTTTCTTAAGATTACCTGGCAAGATGCCTAGTTTAAAATGCCTTCGTTCTCTCAAATTAAACTCCTGGCTACAAGAAACAACTCTCAGTGCAAACTCCTTCATAACGAAACTTTTATACCAGGCAGTGCTTCTAGGGTTGTGATGGCTGTCCTTATTGCTCTCATCAACACCACTGCCACCATCACCGTCACCGTCACCAGCAATTGAGACCCTCCCTTTTTGACTCAGTGGGCCTTCTAAATGATACATACTGACTCTATTAATTTATGGCCAGAGAACCCCAAATGTATGTACAGTACGCAGAAAAATAAACAATTTATTGGAAGAAATTAATTCTAATATTCTAAAAACACATCCACAACCAGTATAGAAGTCAGGACAAAGCCTTGTAAAATTGTGATTGAATAGAAGTTTGCTACATTCTTGGAGATTTCAGGTGAAGAGTCAGCAAGTAAAAAAGCAAATTGCATGCGTTTTGGCCCACTGAGTTAAGAAGGGGGATGTTACTTCTGCATATCAAGTACCACAAAGGGGACAGTGAAATAAGACATATGCTAGAGATGCAACATCAGATCTAAGGCACTGAACTTTGTTAGTGTGAGTGCTCTTCTGTATATATATTTTATGTTTGTGATCAGTGGGCCTTCTAAATGACACATTGCTACGCTTCATAATCTAGAGTAAAATGAAATTAAAAACTAAGGCTGTGTAGTACTTGAGATCTTACTCCAAAAAGATGCTTCAGAATGTGCTGTAGCATGACGGGGGCACCTGTTTGCATCAGGGATAGTCAACTGATGAATGTGGGCACACGGGGCATCAGAATTCCGGGATCTAAATAAGCAGCAATAACTAGCAGCAATCACTTGGATCATCATAAGGTATATGTGCTAGTGATTATATTTTATGCAAATGTTTGTACTTATACACTAGATAGTAGTAGTCGTGTTTATTATTATTTATCATTTGTCTCACCTTTCTTATTGGAGCACAAAACCCCCCAGTTTTTTTCACAACAACCCTGGGAGATTGGTTGGACCGAGACATAGCGACTTCTATACTGACTTCTATACTGACCCAAAATCATCCAATCAGCTTCCTTAGCAGAGGGTAGAATTGAACATGGTTTCCCTGACCGTAGTCCAGCCTCTGCACATATAATCATAATCATATTATACAGTAGAGTCTCGTTTAACTGGCCTTCGCTTATCCGACATTCCGTCTTATCCGATGCCCCTAAAAAAAAACACAACAACACGCATAAATCAGCGACAAGAAAAGTGTGCCACTTGTTTGCGAGCGTGAGTGTACTCTTCTTGTTGTTCCTGACGGTGCGGTGCCGCAACGCAAAAATCGATTGCATCAGGCGCAGTGGATCGGTTTTTTTTTTTTACCGCACTCAATTGTTACTGTGTGTTATCCAACATTTTCGCTTATCCGACGTTCTGCTGGCCTGTTTATGTCGGATAAGCGAGACTCTACTGTATATGCTGCCTGACTCCCAGGGACTCTACAATAACATTACAGTATAAAGTAGCTTTCTACAACCACCAAGAGCCATATTGCTTGAGACAGGTTACAAATTTGATAGATAAATAAATAAATCTGGTGTCTTCCAGATATGTTTAACTCAGAGTTCCCAGGCACTTGTAGGACAGTTGTGGCTGTAGGTTTCATTTTGGAGAACAGTAATGTAGAGTGTATCTGTTTCTTGTATTCACAAAGTGTTTATCTTTACATGTTTCTTATGAATGCAATTTTCCTGTAAATTGGTTCAAATAAAGTATGGATGATAAGCTACAGTGAATTTTTCCATGGGACCTTGATCCATATCTGATCTTCAGACTATCTGTTAGTCTTTCCTGTAGTAAGAGATGATGCAAAATAGCCACCAAATACTGTATATTTCTATACTGACATTCCTCTTTGCCCTATATGGGACTAATGGTGTTACTTCACCTGGGACAGTGGGAAAGGGTGAAGGATGACACACATGGGACAAGCATTTACCACCCCACTAGACCTCTCTCAGAACACAGATTTCTTTCTGGGCTGTAACTAATGGAATCAAGACTTTCTAGCAGCCTTCTCTCAACAATAAAATAACTTTAGAGGCAGCTCTGTCTCACTTAATCTGAAATGCAACTCTGGGATACATTTTGTTCTCAAAATCACATTTACACACACATAAAAAAAAAAAGAAAGCTTCCTTTGTTTTAAAAGGGTTGGGCAAATTTAAAATCAGTCTGTACATGAAGAATAGAAACCTGACAGCTGGCTTTTGACACATTTTACAAATTATTATTATATATATTTCCACCACTTCCAAGGGCCAAGAACTAATCTTGCATTTTGTTTTCTTCATATGTGAACTTTCTGCTTTTAAAAAGTGAGAGCCAAGTGTTAAAAAGTGAGCCGAGCAAGGAGCATGAAATCTAGGGCTGTACTCCTTCAATGGCCTTTGATTTTCTTTCCTCTGTCAGTATTCTAGATTACTGTCCCAGGGAGTTGTCTTTCGTCTGGATCTTCTGCAATCATTTCATCTGTTGGGAAGGGGTTGTCAAAAAAACCAAGATAGCAACAGAGATCATGTGGCTTCAGCTGCCATCTTGACTTTTTTTTCCATCCCTCCCCTTCAGAAGCCTGCCTTATATAGTCTCAGAATTACGCCCAAATACCTGGCCCACAAGGGCACAATTGTAGGGGGTTTCTAATTTATTCAAGGGACAAGAAGAGTCTCTAACATACCTTATCTCCAATTCAATATTAATTGTGGAGCTCTACCTCTACCATGTAGTTACGGAGCTCAGCTTCAATTGTTACTGTTAGTTATTTAAACATTAATGATATGTTTGGGAATAGAGGGAAGGATTGAGAGGAGTACTGAATTTAGAGATAGAGGAACGGAAGAGAAAAACAATGTATTAATTTGGGTGTATTCACTTCAGGAAAAAGGGGAAAGGCAGAAGATAGGATGCTTTTTAACATTCCATATCCTGATAGGAAAACAAGTTTTTCCCCTCAAATAATTACCTGAGAATTGGGGTTTGTGATGTGCTTGGGGGGGGGGGTATCTTACATTTACTGGTAGGAATAGAAGAAAAATGTAAAAAAGAATCAGGAAGAAGTGTAAATAGGTGTAGACTTCACTGTTGAAGATTAGCCCTTGTTTGGAAGAGTCTGCTTCACTGGTAAATTTAACGCTTTTTGGTAATATGAAATAAGGCTTTTCTTTCTCTTCTCCTCTCTTTCCTTTTCTTTCCAGCTGACTCTTCTCCTCATCTCCTCTTCATCCAGTTTGGTTTCCCATTCTTTTCTCTTTCCTTCCTAATGCGGCTATCACTTTTTCTTACCCTTTTTCTCACAGAATCATGGAGTTGGAAGCAACCTTAGTGTTATCTAGTGCAACTCCTCTGCTCAGCACAAGACACCTTAGAGTGTCTCTGCAGAGGACTATCCAGATTCTGTTTGAAGCAACTCAGGCAGATGCCTCCCTAATTCACTGAACTAAGGAGGAGGAGGAGGGACAGCAGAATCAGACTTGCAAGATTCTGTTCTTATAGCCAGTTTCATTGAAGTAGTTTTAGGCTTTCTGTGGAGCTGATTTTCTGGTCTGGTCCATCTAGTGGAGCTGACATCAGTCTTGCACTTCAGATTTTGCTGTATTTCCTCCTCCTTCTTATACTCCAGTGAATCAGGAAGATGTCTGCCTACTCTGCTTCTGAATGTGATCTCATTGTTCTGGACTTAAAAAAGGCTTCAGCCCCATTGGCCTAGGCAACGTTCCTACATATCTCCATCAAGGTCACCTTCCTTACTCTGCACACAATTAGATTGCAACAGGGTAGAGGGAAGAAAGTTTTATTTTAAGGGTGATTATTACTTTAATGTGTGTGTGTGTACACATGTTGATGCTTTATACACACACATATACAATAAGTTTTGTGTATATAAAGTCAGACTGGATTACTGCCGGACCACCCTGGACTGTGCTCTTCCAAGCTCTGATCAGGTTGTGAAACATTGGGTGGTCTCTGTACACCCCTATTATGAAGGCCTGAGCTCAGACATTTTTTTCCTTCTTTGAGTAATGGTGAGATTTATTCCTGTACATCATTGTCTTGACATTCTCTTTTCCTTGTGAAACAGGAGATGAGTTGTTTCCAGAATTGCAACATATGGGTGTAAAATCCCATACAGTAGAGCTTTATGAATGATTGCAAGGTTCTCAATTAGGTGGACTACTTCAAATATTTATATGATTCCATAACTTTTTCTGTGTTTTCACATTTTGCTGCTTAGAGTTGACTATAATTGAAGAGACATACAGACCTAAGTAATTTAACTAAAGCTTCTAATTTATATTAGAGTTAATTACTCTGAACTTCAGGTATTCCTGTGGTTCTCTTTGTGATCTTGGCTCTGTAAGTCCTGCCAATCATATTGCAAGAAAAGGAAAGGAAAGGAGAAGTTTTCCCATTCTTGAGGTAGCTGAAAAACTTATAGTGAGACCTCAAATTTTGTTCCTCCAAATCTGGAAATTCAAAATAAAATTAGTGTATACAAATGTTCAGTACACCAGCATAGAGTAAACTGAGTTTTCTAATTTGGCTCACAAATTAAAATCTTTGTTCAGCAGACCTGTGGATCTCTCCTGCCCCCTCACCCCATTAAATTGAAGATTGTTTCAGCAACATTCACTTAGAAGAGAAGAGCACCACCTACTGAATTAGGGGAATATTCTTTCTGATACTGGAGTTTTTCTTGGAGATCTTTCATCCAAGGAGTCACCTAGCCTTACCTTTATCATTCATGATGTCTGGTGAGATCACTGTCTGATCTTATGGCTATAGTCCAGATAGGAAGACTCGTAATATTTAATTATGGTGTGCAGTTAAATCTATTTGGAAAACAAACATATTTAAATATTGTAATGTTAGCCTAATATCTACAAGGCTACATTTTTGTTTAAGGTTTATCCATACATTGGATATATTAAAGATCAGTGTGCCTATGCTGTCAAATGAAAAATCAAACTAATTTCTCTCACTCCATTATAATACAATTGCATAAGGTTTCACTTATGTAGCCTTTGTAGTTCCCCTAATAGTAGTTATTTAAATGTAGTTCACACCTCTGTATGCCCAATTCATGGAGGGGAAATTAACATTGTGCTCCTCTGATGGCTGGGGTCAAATGTCTGAACATTGAATAGAATGGTAATATTCTAAAAGGGGAAAGCCACAGTGTGATGAAAATGCCAGCATATTCAAGGGCCAGCTATATGATTGCTTGTTTGTTTCCCTTTTTTGGCTTGTTTGTTTATTTTGGGGAGCTGATCATTTTTTTTAGTTCATTTTGTTTGTTTTCTTCAGATTCTTTTTCTATTGATTCTTTTTTAGTTTACCTGTTCTTTTTCTTTCTTCTTCAGTATATAGCTTATTAGAATGACAGCTTAGATCTGTCCTTGTTACATTTATATATTATATAATAGTTATATAGTCTACCTTTACACATGTTATTGATTGGTACCTTAATCTAATTGTAATCCTTTAAAAACTCATTATGAATTATTTTAAAAGTTATCAATGTCCTATTGGTCCTAAAGGTTCTGCAGTGTCAAACATACCTTGAAGAATCTACTCATAACCGGTAATACGATTGCCCTGTAATCAGCACTAGGTTTTGAAAGGACAGAATTTCAAGCTGTTCTAAATACAGCTGGATTCAGGGCAGTGTTTTTCCACCTCCTCATATTATTTACTAGATATACATGGTTTTTCCACGAACATCCATTGAACATCCGTTGCAGCAGAGTCTATTTTGAAAATACATGCAATGTAATACACGTTTTTAAAATGTATTCTTCATCAAAATATGCCGTTTTAAAATGTTTTACTATATATTTTCAAAATATTTGATAAATGTGAATGATGTGGATTACTAAAGTCTGATTCTCTTGCTTGTCCAGGAGATATCATTTTGGAATACACACATTACCTCAAGCATGTCTATGCCAACACAGTGTGCTCCTATTTGACACACATTGTTCTCTAATGTACTGAGTGGGGTACGCTAAGTGGGATGAGAAAATTTTGAGCCTAAAATATCTTGCTGGCTGGGGAATTCTGGGAGTTGAAGTCCACAGATCTTCAAGTTGCCAAGGTTGAGAAACACTGCTCTAGAGAATCACTTATATAGGCTCAGTAGTATTCTGGAGTTTTTGTATGTGTGTTTTTGATGCATTCCTACAAAATACCTTATCGATTTTGAAAACCATCTTACAGTAAGTATAGAAAGCAGTTTCCCAGGCGGTATTAGCTAACAAGTCCTTTGAATGTATAGAATTTTTTGGAATTCTTTTGACCTTGGTCTATGTAAATCAGTACTGCCTTTTTCCATTGGGTACACAATCTAAAATATACTAGGAATCAGGGAAGAAAGAAAAAATCACTGCATCTGCATTTTAGATAGATATACTTTTTTCTTTATATTCTAAACTTATAGAACCTGGAAGGGACACGAATATTCAGATCCACATTTTCAGAATTGTGCAACACAATTTGCAATTCAAAAATTAGATTCACAATTTCCCATATTTAAGCAACGATGAACTCAAACCTTATTATGGAAAATTTGCTTTATACGTAATGTGTAAACTGATACAGAAACAGACTGAACAGATATTCCCAACCCAGTTAGAAATAGACAATGTTTTTTTTTAATAGTAACTTTATTAAACATTACTTTGCCTTCTGCTCCCCCTTATTTATCTCATATGGGATCACATGCAATTTTCTCTTTTTTCTTTTGTAATAACTTTATTAAGTTTTTAAGCAAAAAGATAAAAACTAATAGAAACTAATATATAAGTTGGAGGAAAGAAAAAGAAAAAGAAAAAGAAAGAAAGAAAGAAAGAAAGAAAGAAAGAAAGAAAGAAAGAAAGAAAGAAAGAAAGAAAGAAAGGAAGGAAGGAAGGAAGGAAGAAGCCAAAAGTGCAGAAAAAAAAGAAAGAAAAAAGAAATATAAAGTAATGACTTCCAATTTTCTTTTATAACAGCTATAGGTACAAAATTCAATTGAACTCTTACTCTATGGTCACAACATAACTTTCATTTTTTCTCTCATCTACTATTTTTTCTAATTATCAAACCCATATATCATCATTTCATTTTTTTCTGTTTCACACAAAAAATCCAAAAGGGGTTTCCAACTGGCATTAAACTTAATCAATGTCATTTCTCTAATCAAGGCTGTCAGTGTAGCCATCTGAGCGAGCTCCATCATCTTCACCATCCACTCTTCCATTGTGGGTAATGTCAAATCTTTCCGTTGTTGTACATATAAAAGTCTCGCTGTTGTTATCATATATAAAAACAAAGTTCCGTGAGTATTTTCCAACTTTTTGTCAGTCAGTCCCAGAAGAAACATTTCTGGCTTCAATTATATATTATCTTTTGAATTAATGTATGTATTTGGGTCCAACATTTTTTAGCTTTTTTACATGTCCACCAAGCATAATAAAAAGTCCACTCTTGCTGTTTACATTTCCAACATAAATTTGAAGTACCTTTACACATTTTAGGCAATTTTTCTGGTGACAAATACCACCGGTACATCATTTTATAAAAATTCTCTTTGAGATTATAATGTAATATAAATTTCAGTCTTTCATCCACATATTCCCCCATTGTTCCATTTGTATGTTATAACCAAAATTTTTAGCCCATTTTTTATACATTCTTTCACTTGTTCTGCCTCAAATTTCAATAAATGTTTATACACTTTAGCAATAACATGTTCATCATTTGTACATAATTCTGTTTCAAATTCAGTCTTACAATATTCAAAACCAAAAGTCCTTTTATCTACTTTGAATCTTTCTAATAATTGTACATAAGGAAACCACTGACTCATGTATCTTTCTAAGGTCAAATCTTTTTTGATTTCGAGTTCTCCCTGGAAAGTTTCCAATATGTCACCATAAGTTAACCATTTATGTTTAGTTATCATTTCTCTTCTATAATATGCTTCTTGCAGTGAAACTACAAAGGTATTTTTGGACACAACCTGATTTTATATCAATTCCATATTCTCAATATGGCATGTCTGACAAAATGATTTTTAAAATCAACATTAACTTTAGCTTTATCATACCATAAATAACCATGTCACCCAAACCTCAAATCGTGTCCTTCTAGCTCCAATAATCTTTTATTTCTCAGCATCACCCACTCTTTCATCCAAACTAAACAACAAGCTGCAAAGTTAGTTTCAAATCAGGTAAACTCAAACCACCTCTTTCTTTAGCATCTTGTAACACCTTATATTTGACTTGTACTTATTTCCCTTGTCACACAAATTTTGATACGTCTTTCTGTTTAATTGGTACATCAGTTGTCAAAACAGATATTGTCTGAAACAAAAATAACATTCTAGGGAAAACATTCATCTTAATCATAGAAATTCTCTCCAACAAAGATAATTGTAATTTATCCCATCTTAACATATCTTTCTTAATTACATTCCAAGTCTTAACATAATTATTTTGAAATAACATATAGTTCATGTTTGTCAATGACACCCAAATATGTTACCTTTTTCTCAATCTTGAAACCCGTTTTATTCTTCAATTCTGTTTGGTTTTGTGTTTTCATGTTTTCTGTTAACATCTTTGTCTTCTGTTTATTAATTTTAAAAACAGCTAATGCACCAAATTCTCAATAATTCAGTCCCCTTTAAAGGATCTTCCAAAATCAGTGCCTGATCATCTGCAAAAGCATTCAACTTGTCTCTTTTTTAATTTTTACATCCATTATCCTTTCATCTTGCCTTATATTTCTATTCAGAACTTCAAGAACCGAAATAAACAGAAGAGGGCATAGTGGACATCCTTGTCTTGTCCCTTTTTGTATCTCACAAGATTTTGTTAGATCTCCATTAATAATAATTTGTGCTTTCTATGAGGTATAAATCAATTTTACCCATTTTATAAAATTCTCTCCAAAATTCATATCTTCCAAAACTTTAAATAAAAAGGCCAATTTAAATTTCCAAAAGCTTTCTCTGCATCTAAATAAATAAATAGTTCAGCTTATTTTTCATTATGCTGTTCCAAGTATTCCATACTATCCAGCACCATTCTGACATTGTCTTTTAACTGTCTTTTAGGTAAAAATCCACATTGGTCTCCATGAGTAAATTCTTGAAGAATTATTTTCAAACTATCTGCTAAAATTGTTGTGAACAACTTATAATCATTATTCAATATTGGTCTATAATTTTTTGTTAAAGTTAGATCTTGCCTCTCTTTAGGTATTAAAGCTATATTAGCCTCTTTCCAAGTCTCTGGCATCTTTCCTCTCTGTAGTATAGAATTCATTGTATTTTGGATGGGGTGTAAAAGTTCATCCTCAAAACATATGTAATAAGAACCTGATAATCTCTCTGGTCCTGGTATTTTCCCTGGTTTAATCTTTTTTATAGCTTCAGAAACTTCCCTGATTGTTATAGGTCCATTCATAATCTGTGTTTGATTCTCTGTAAGCCTTGGTAAATTTTGGGTGTGTGTGTGTGTGTGTTTTAAGTATTCAACTATTGTTTCCAAAGAAATATCATGTCCTCTATACAAATTAGAATAATACTAATAAAAAGTATTTTTGTATAGCCACGTTGTCTGTTAATACAGTATCTCCCTCTTGAAGCTTCAAAATCATTTTCTTTTCCTTCTCATTCTTTAAAATTTCCATCTTATCATTAACTTGTTTTATATTCCAGACATCTGTTGTACAGAATTTTCCATCTTATCCAGCCTTTCATCTATCTTATTTTCAAAGGCTGAACATTTGGCTTCAAGTGACTGAGTCAATTTAGTTCCCAATTTATCAAATGTTGATTGTAGTAAGCTTTAAGGGGTTGCTTTGTCTTCTTTATCTTCTTTCTCTAGTGGTTGCTGTGAGGTTTTCTAGCCTCCAGTCTAGCAGCTTTGCATGTCCTCATTGTTTGGTAGTGAAAGTGTTCAACTGAAGAGAAGATGAACAGAAATTCACTCCCTCTAGTGTCTTTCAAGCTGGAATTGCAGGCACCAGCACACCAGTGTTTCCATGGTTACCACCAAGTACTAGTCTACTCAAGTTACCTTAATCTTTTGTTTTGTAAATCCAGCCAATTAGTGATAGTTTCTAATGCAAAACAAACAGCATTCCCACAAATGGTATGAGTCAGTTTTATTTCAGTTAGGATTTTCATAATGCAGTTTCATAAAAAATGAATTTTTTTAAAAGTAAAAGCCTTCCCCTTCATCCGTTTTTAACTTTCTTGTATCATCCCTTAATACGCTTTCTACATGATCCTCTTTAAACTTTAAGTCTTTAAATCTTCTTTTAAATTTATAATCCCCAAAAATGAAAAATCACCAAGAGAAGTACTTATCTGTAGTAAAAGTAAATCAGGTTGAAGAATAATTAAATCCAAATGTGGTTAAGAAATGGAGATTGGCTGGTCCTAATGTCCAAATTGGCTGCACCACAGCTGTGAATGTAGATGGAATCCTGTGCCTCCTAGGCACACAACTCACGAGCAAACTGCAAAAGCTTCCATTTAATGGTTAACTCATGGGGAGCAGCTGTCTGGAGAGCGGATGGGTTATTTCACACTCCCTCCTTCATCTGGAGGATGTTCAGCATCCAGCACTGGCTTCTGGGCACCAATCTCTACTTTGGTGCCATCTCCACTTCCCCGAAAATGACTAAACTGCCATTAAGTGAAAGTGGGAACTTATCTCTCTTTTTATTAATAGTAATTTTATTAAAAATTACAATTATAAAGATAAAAACTAATACAAACTAACAAAATGAATAAAAATAAAAAATAGAAAGTGCAGAAAAAAGAAAAAATAGAAAGAAAAATAGAAAAGAAAGAAGAAAATAAGAATATAGTAAAGAAAAAGAAAAGAAATATATAAAGAAATGACCTCCCCATTTGTCACAAGTATAAACAATTTTAGTAACGTATCACTTTCTCTTAAAATACAACAAATCATCTCTTCTTCCTATATCCCATCTCTTATCTATAAACAAATCCTTAAAACCTTGTCATTTCAGTCCTGGTCAGCAAAAGTCCATTAAGGGTTACCACAGATAACAACATTTCTATTTTAACCTTGATCAAATAAACCAACTTTTTATTCCTTCCTTTTAACAACCTTGATCTTTAGGTCCTTCAAATAATGTCCTAGAACTTTCTTTCTTTTCATTTTTTCTTTGTCCTTTTTCACAAATTTCTTCAAAACTTTAACAAGTCTTTTTTGTAAATCCAACATAGGAAAATTATTCAGGCCACTCTCTTGGTTTGTTATTTGTATAGCCATTTTAATTATTAAGACATCAGCCAGTTTTTTCTGTATGTCCAATGTAGCATTTTGTTTCCATATGATTCTTGTAGCCTGTCATTTTAAAATCCACTTTCAAATCAGTCTCAATCTTGTCCAGTAAACTTATTCCTCTTCCATAACATCTTTTAAACACAGTCTATCTATAGAGGCAGACACTCTTAAAATTAATTTCTATGCTCATTGTTCAAAAATATCCTTCAATATGTCCAGTGTTAAAATATTTTGCTCCATTCTGTAAGTCAAATTTAAGTGTCCTTCTCCTTTAGTTCCTTCTGGCTCCCTCTAGTGTCCAACCTTCAAAGTCTCATCCTATTTTTTTTTAAGAGTATTCAAAACAAAAGTATTTTCCCATGAGGATTCTTATAATTAATTCCAAAATCTTATTTCACATCCATCTGCACCCTTAGTCTGTTTGTAACTTTCTAAAATCAAAGTTCTAATTACCCTTTTCCTGTTTATTCCAAAAAATCATTTTTAAAGTCCTTAAACTTGTATTTAAAACTTCTTTCGCTAAGGATTGAAGGAAACTCACCTGGTATTTTCAGATTTGCCAATCCAATTAACTGAAAAGCAATTAACAAGCAATTTTCAAAAGTGATTAGAAAAGGAAGTATGAGAACCCAGTGTCCTTTTGAAGGTGCTGAACATGGTTTGAGCAAAAAGATGGCTATTCCCTCATCTCCCAGAGCTCTAAACCCTCTGGAGACCACTGTCTTGCAGTCTCTTCATGAAGAGCAACTATCTGGAGCACTTGTGGCCTATCTCATGTCCTCTCCTTGTCCGGGGAGGAATTTTGAAGAGCCAGTCTGTTTTCCAGCTCTTCATTCCGCCACAGTTGTTGGCTCTGGTAATTTGCCATTTCTTCCCCAGAAGTGCCAGAAATAAACAATAAATTTTATATTGAACGATTTCCAACACTTTAATATTTTTGGCCCAAATCCAAAGTATGTCTGAAAAAATATAGTTAAGGCTTTTTTTTCTTCAGTACTTGCAATAGGAACTGAACCACCAACATTTTTTACTGTATTCCACCACCAATTATAGAATAATAGGAATTAGAGATGGAAAAACATATTAGATCATCCGGTCCATGTCTTTGCCAATCAATGATTGTTTCCTACCATATTCTGTCTGGTTTTAAAATCCTGCAAAGTCAGTTTCCATAATTTCCCTATGGGAACAGCTCTGCATAATAATGAATCTTCCTATTCAGAATCATTTTAAGTACACATAAGCTATGATGCTGTTTCACCTTTCTTCATCATATATTACCTTTTTGACACTTTGACACTGAAACACTTAAATTAAAAGCACGCAGCAGAATTGAATTCATAGAAGGAAATGGTCCCAATAGGAGATAATGTTATGACAGTACATGAACTACTACTGCTACCCTGTAATTACAGAACTCTTTATAAAGAACTTCATAAATGAGGTCCTTTGAACCTGCTTTAACTTTTAATGGTCACCTGACCTATGGCAGTTAAAGTAGCTTCAGTAGAAGTGTCAATTTGTTCAAGTTGGTGTAGCATTTGGGCATTTTGTGAAGATGTGGGCACCTGTAAAAAATGTCTACCCTGAGGAAGGACTTAGGGTGTCATAAAATCAAGGAGGGTGTGGATAGCTGGAGCTAGAACCTACATTTGATTTTGATTTAATGTACATTAACTGAATCAGTTAAATTACCCTTTTGTCAAATTAAAAATTACACTGTAGTAGAAACTTTTGGAGGAACTCTGAGAATTGTATTCATGGTCTTCCAAGCCCACATGAGAATGTGAGATCTATGAATAGGCACCCCTGATTTACCAGAAGTCACATAGGTGTCCTGCCATTTTCTCTACCCCCACCTCCACAATGGATCAGCCTCTCTTCCTGAAAACCCAAGGGAGTACCATTGGTGGGGGGCGGGGGAGAGGTACATGCTCTGAAGAATTACATTCCCAGTTATAACTTTGGAATGGCCACCTGCCCTGATTCTTCAGGTGAATGGTACCTCAAGTAAGAATAAGCTGCCCAGAGTTGTTGGGAGTTGGGTGGCATACTAATAAATAAATAAATAAATAAATAACAAACAAAGTTTTAAGTTCAGCTACTTATGTCCTTGCACATATTTGAGTAATGATATGTACTACAGCAACAGGATTATGGCAATTTAACTTTTTCCAGGCCTGTACTTTGTTTCATGGCATTTAATTTCACTCGCCCTTCCACTATTCCCAAACTTAATGTTGAGGAAATTTTGTTCCTTGCAGGAAATGAGTAAGATTTTGCCCAATTCTGTTCGTGAATCTTCTAATAACACCACATCTCAAAAAATGCTAATCTAACAAAGTTCTTTCTGTCTAGCAAACTTGCCCATCCGAGACAGGGCAAGGGCTAGGTTCTCACTGAGAAGTCAAATTTTATCTTTTGTGTTTAAAAAAGTGAACTAGAGAAGATCAGCTAAATGTCCACGAACTGGAGAAGATCAACTGAACGACAAAAATGAATATATGCAATGTCATACACTTAGCAGAAGGAAAGTAAAAGAAAAAGAAAAAAAGATGAGTAGGGACAATGGTGAGGAAAGGAAGGAGTTTGAGACTGCTGTCTAGACCAGTTTTGGAGAATAATTTACTTCTTTAAGGAGGCGCAAGATTTCCTGTGAGGAAATCTAAAAGTGTGGTGTTAAGAAGGAATAAAAATAGCCCTGCCTCCTTCTGTGATGTGATGAATCAATTACAAGAAGAAAAAGAAGAGGTATCCTGCTGCACCAGACTGAAGTCCATATTCAATTCCTAAAATAGCCATTGAAGATTACGGGAACAGGACAGAAGCACAATAGCACCCTTGGTTCATTTTCCTTAGAAGCCGGAATCAAGAGACAAGCTGCCTCCGATACGGGAGGTATTATATAACCATCATGACTAGTAGTGATTTACAGCCTTATCCTCTCTGAATTTGTCTAATCCCCCTTTTAAAGCCATCCAAGTTGGCAGCTGCCACTGCGTTTTGTGGTGGCAAATTCCGTAGTTTAAATACGTCCTGTGCGAAGGAATGCTTCCTCCTGTTTGCCTTGAATGTTACTCCATTCACCTTCACTAGATGATCAAAAGTTCTGGTACTACAAGAATTGGATTTAAAAAAATCGGTCCTTACCCATGTTTTCTATGCCTTTCATTATTTATATACCTCAATCATGTCACTCCACATTCATCTTTTTTTCTAAGCAGAAAACCCCTAACACTAATGGCCCATCCAGGAGAGATACTTAAGGGATGGTCACCTGGTTGCTCTCTCCAGTCCTCCAGTTGTGCAATACCATTTGATGCTATCCCAGTACAACCCTCTGGCTCAGATGAGGGTCTGGATCAAATTCTTGCTCTTGCAGAAACTCACACATTCAACATATATGCCTGCAAGAGAGAAGCTGTGTTAGTTTCCGTGCTGACAAGGATACTGATAACGTGGGGGCCCTCACGCATTTAGGAGCCAAAACACGCACAGCCATTTTTGCAAAAGCTTTGCTCCTGCAGACCTTTCTGAACACTGAGCAAGTGCCTGCAGGAGCAGACATAATTTATGTCAGCAGAAAGACAGGGGCTTAGCCAAACATTCATGTGATAAATGCTCCAGATGTCTGAACATCTCAGTATGACTAACGTCAATCAGAATTGCACACAAGGCCTGGGTTCACACATTGTCCTTGCTTAGACATGATTGTTGAATAAGCTAGAATTAGATGACTAAACCACATGTTAAGACAAAAGCCATGATTTACAACCTGCCAGGACTGGGTTCACACAACATACTAAGCCAAGGCCAGGCAAATCACATTATATCTTAGAGCAGTGTTTTTCAAACTTACCAACTTAAAGATGTGTGGACTTCAACTCCCAGAATTCCCTAGCCAGCATGCTGACTGGGGAATTTTGGGAGTTGAAGTCCACACATCTTAAAGTGGCCAAGTTTGAAAAACACTGCCTTAGAGCAATGTATGGACCAGGCAAATATTACAGGTGCACTTGCCCTGGCTGTGGTTTGAAAAATATAGATAGTTTGAGAAATACAGATAGTCCTAGTTTAGCAACTGCTTGTACAGCAACCATCTGCAGTTATCACAGTGATGAAAAGGTAACTTTGTGACCAATCCTCGCATTTATGACCTTTGCAGGGCTGTAAAGCAAAGGAAAGCTGAAGTAAGATGATAAGCATAGTCATGGTTTCACTTAGCAACCACTTCGCTTAATGACCGAGTTGCCGGTCCCAATTGTGGTCTAAAAACGAGGACTACCTGTAGATGCATTCTGCCTAAACATTTCTGTTAAGTGGGCCAAATCAGCACAAAAGAAATGACGCTGCAGATCTAGTCAGCCTTGAATTAGGTCTCTGTCTCAAAGAAACTTGGGTGAAACAAAGTGAAGGGATGCTGACATTCCTGTCCATTGCTTCGAAGCTGGAGGCCACTTGGCTTCAGAGGTTTGCATTAAGGGCTGCTTTACTTGAAACCGAATCAAAGCAAGGGTCTCTTTGAAACTCAGGACATCCCTATCAGGATACGTATGGCGGTATTACCATAGGCAGTGGGTTTGCTTGGCTGCTTTCCTGTTGATCCCTGATGGGAAGTTTGTCTCTTTTGTAGCAGCCACACATCGAAAAGCTGCCACCCGACTCAAAATCCCATTCTGATACCTCCAGGAAGCAAGGCTGACTTGGAACCAGCAGTGGCTTAGCACCAGTCTTAACTGCATTTACAGCAGATCCAGTGAAATCAGTGGGCCTTAAAGAATTGACTTCAGTGGGTCTGCTTTAAGCCTGAGTGGGTTTGGATATAGCTCATCTTTGATATTTGAAATATGATCATTCCCTCCCTCGAAATATCATTACTGAGGTACTCTTTAATCCTGGGACAGATTCTCCTACTTCTCTATTAGAATGTGTGTGTATGTGTGTGTCTGTGTCTGTGTATTTGCATGTGTGTTGTGAAGTGATAGGAATGCACAAACCAGTATGAACTAGTACAGCATATGACACAATTTCTGGCTTTTACTGCAATCATAATTGGATGAGCCTCTGATCCACCCACAGGAATAACACAAATCCTTTAACAAGAGACTTTAGGATTGTGAACTTGGGCCAATTTAGAAACAAACTTCCTCTGTAAACACACCTTATCTCAGGAAGGGCAAACTTTGCTGCCCAGATTTCAATTAACTTTGTCAAGCTTTTGAGAAATGCAGAGGTTTTCAGGCTTGATTTATCTTATGATGAAAGATAATTGCCTTTACAGTCTGACTTAGTGGAAAGATGGAAATATCCTTTGCCAGACGGGATTATACGGGTGAAAAACATGTATCTGACATCTAGACTATTTCAGCCTTTCTATATGTTTTTGCTATGTGGGTGTCTGTGAGTGCTGTGTAAAATCCCCTGTAAAGGTTGGTCTGCATTTGCCCGTGAAAACTCAAACATTAGATCACAGGCTTTTGTTTATATAAACTTCAATTTATTCATCAAGCAGAAATGTAAAGATTTTCAGACAGGCAGATGCTTGCCACAATGCACATTTTCTTTAAAATGTTCTGCACAGCATCTCCTTTGACTCAACTAACCTTGTGATTGTTCAAATCCTTTCAGTGAATGCCGTACCACTTTGTTAATACAGTACAACAGTTAGCTGTTGTTAGCTAGAGCATAATGGTGTTGGATCCCAACAAGGTAACTAACCACCTGTTCCTTAAGCTTAAATAGATGTCTTTCCAAATTATGGTCCTTGGGTTTTGGGGCAATCAGTGCAGTTAATGATCTTGATCCCTGATATTAGACATATACAGAGGATTAAAAAATGAGTCCTAGAGTTTGTTGGGCAGCCATATAAATGCGTAAATTGATACTAATAATGGATGAGATTCTTGGTCTATGCAGATCATTTCTTAGAATGAGGCAGCTGCCCCCTGCTTGTCAAGAAAAAAAGCATTGGTATAGAAAATCTGTCTGACATAGAAGATCCCTTTTATTCATGGTCAGGCCTGTCTGAGCCTCAACAAGGTTTTGCAGGCTTTGGAGGTGACATGATTCTATTTTTGAACCACGTACCCTCTTCCCTGCAAAACCTGGGCTACAGTTAAGTGGGCTTGCTTTCTAACATGTCAGTATACCATTTAATGCTTTTATTTTTTTTAAAAAAAAGTAAATAAAAATAAGGACAGGTGAGGCCCAGAGCCAGGCAGGCCCCAAAGGAAGTCTGTGGAGTTACTGGAATATCGCATCATCTGCTCCTCACTTCTGCTGACATAGCTGTTATATTTTCTCTAATCTCTTCTGGAAAAATTCTAGGAAAGTTAAGTTCTCTGAAAGAAAAATGTCAGCATCATCGTGACAATATTTATATCTTTCCATTGGGCAAACCTGACTCACCAACTTGAACCTATTAGCTAAGTATTTATTCATTCCACTTATTCACTCCTAACATTCCCACCGTCATCCCTCATGTATAAGTTTCGGGGTCAGGTAATATTTGGAAACTGTCCTTAGCTGTCACAGATGGGTTTCCCAGTTGTGTATATGTATGTTTGTGCTTTTAAGGACCAGGACATTTAAAATGTAATAATCCAAATAAACCAGTGTTCACTAGGTAATAAAAACATCATCAAACTTGATTGCTCTACACACACAGACACACAGACACACACATGCTCTTTGTCCGTTAAATCTATTATAGTATAGGCTATAGCTGTTCATGAAAAAAATTAGTTCTTGTCATCCCAAGGAGTCAACCAAGGATCTTCTCCTTGTCAGGTGAAAGAAGACAATTCTGGCTCATTGTGCCTGATGTTGGAACATTTACAGATAGTAATATTCTATATTGCATTAAGAATATCTGCATTATTTGCATTATTGTCTGTGATAGACAATATGATATTGACTCCAATTTATATGATGTGGCACAGTCTCTACTTACCTGTAGATTTCTTGGCCTTTTCTTCATCCTGTTCTACCCCCTTCTGCACCACACACACACACACACACACACACTTCCCATGCTCCAATATGCATGCTCGAAAAGCATTTGTGTTTAATCCAGGATGGTCAGTAGAAACCATAAACTAATGGAGGTTTTGTGGCTGTCATACATTTTCAGAGTCATGTTGTGCACCTAGAAGCACATTTTATTCAAAAACAGATCCATGCTTTGTATCTCCTTACATTTTCAGGTAAACCTGTGAGATAGCAGATATTTAGTTGCCTTCAATTATTTTAGACCATCATGGCTTCATCTCATGGAAGAAAAAAAATTGCCTTCAAGTCAGTCTTGACTCCTGGCAACTGCCTGGACAAATTATTGCATTTTTCTCAGCAACATTTTCAGAAGGAGCAGGTCTAAAATCTGATTCTTCTGAAGACTGTTTGGCCTGGATGTTGCTATAGTTTTGGCACAGAATTTTTCTTCATGTTAATTATTAATGTAAAAGTGTTTGCTGCTTTGAAAACCATAATAGGAAAAGTAAATTATATATTATTTTTAATAACAGAATGTTATAACTTACATGTATTGATAAAGTAATCAGTATACAATTCTTATGAAAATTGAGGCAACTTTTGCTAATGACAAAATAAGCGTAACAGCACTTGCTTTCTTTGAATGTAAGATTGCAAAAACCTCAGAAGGTGAGTCAGGAAGTCCTAACATAATTTGACACAAACCCAATAGAAGTCAAGCTAAGCAGCTTGAAAAAAGACAAGAAGGAATTTTACTAAGAAAAATACATAAATATCCACAAAAAAAAGGTGAAATCTCACATGAGTTGCAGGTGACATAACTCCTTCATCAAAACGAACAAATACACACCAGGATTGGGTTTTTTAGATCAATACTGCAACCTATACATGTTAAGCTGTGTTCCAATCTAAAATCCGGGCATTTATTTATTTAAATATAATTATTGGTTTGAAATATTTTCATCAGGTATTCTCACAAAGAGGCTTGTGCATTCCTGCTTGCTCGTGCACACACACACACACTTTGACAGGGCCATCCATCCACTTAAAATGTCTGGATGGATAGAATATCAACTTTCTGTGGGTTGGGCATAAATTAAAGAATCCTTTTGTGAGGGAATAGAATTTACCTTTCACGATGCAGTGGTAAAGAAATTGGCTTTTTGTGTTTTGGGTTTTTTTTAAGGGATAACTTTATTTAAAATAATAATAGTAATAGTAATAACAGGATATTGCTACCAGTTCATGCAACAGCTTGTCTGTCTTCAGTCATCTGATACTGTTCATTCTTAAATTGGGACCGAGTTCCCTCTGACATTCCCACAGGGCAGTCTGTCCCAAATTAGAATGGAACGCCATTGAACAATTTCTTTAAAGGTGCAGATCATCCCATTTGCAAATCCTTCAAAGCCCCACACAGGTGACTCCAGTCCTTGAGGTCATTTTCATTCCCACTGAAAATGTTTGGGTCAGACATTTCCAGGTAAATGAGTATAGGACTGTATGCTTGATAAAATCTATCAGCAGATTAGTCTACCCAAGGCAGCAAATTACCCACATCCCATCTTCTAGAGAAATGAATTGATAAAGTTGCTCGCGCTGACAAAATCCAAATGTTTTGTTTCCAACATGTTATAATTAGGTGTTGTCACAGCTGTATTTTTGTGTCAGGAAGTAATTTATTAGGGCTGATTTGGGTGTGGAGAGTTCTACATTCCTCCAGCAGTTGGGTAGAATTACTTTTCCAGCCATAAAACAACGCTGGTAAGCCACTGTAATATAAGAATAGCAAATCTGATTGTTTGCTGGTCAGTAACAGTACGATTTTGTGTGTCTATATTTAGCTAGAACAATGGTACAGTATAGAATGCAATGTTAATCTTTATTGTGGGTAAAGACATGCAGAGTTTCTAAGATTGCTTGAAAGTGGTCTATTGTGCACACGCTCCAGCCCTGGAAATAATTCCTTGGAATGTAGTGAATGTGTATCCAAACCAGCTCCAACTTACTTTAAAATATCTGTCTTTATTCTAGTATATTTGATTAATACAGGAAAGGAGCGGTATGAATTAAACAACCTTCATTTCAGTTAAAAAAATGGAAGCATATTATAATCTTGGACATGTCCAGAAATGAAACTGTTTTCCCAGTGCTAGTTTTTCTTTTAAAAAATGCAAATATGGAGCCCTTCTCTGAAAGCTGTATAGTTGTCAGAGATGCACTGGCATGTAGAATTAAGTTGTAAAGATAATTCCTATGGTTGTAAACTGCCCTAGCTCCTTGGAGATGAAATATCAATCATCTTAATTCTTGTAAATTATAAGAGAATGGGCCTTATATCCTGCTTTAAAGGGATCAATATATCTTGCTTTAAAGGGATCAATCCCTTTTTTATGGAGAAATAGGAGGACAGACCTTTTTTTGAGGATTCTTCAGTCAAAGTATGTTAAAGAAACAGAACTACAAAAAGGCAGATTAGAGTCCTTGAGGTTGTCCAAATAACTGTGAGTGTCTGACCAACAGATTTAATTGGTAGGCAATTCTCTTGATTGCTATCACCAATATGGTATTATAGGATCAGTTAAAACACACTTCCCTTCAAACAGGATTTTATAAAAATATTATAGCAATAAAGATTTTGGTATAAATGAAAATTTTCTTTTCTTTTCCCATTTCACTCCCTTTTTCTCATTCTTCTTTTCTATCCCATTTATATTCTTACTCTTGATACATTTCCTGGTTCCTATCTCATATTTCTAAAGTCTATATTCTGCTCCATTTTCTTTCCTTCATCCAGTTTAAATTAGATTTTGCTTTAACTTTGCTATAGTTTAACCCCTTTCTATATCTCTAGGTAGTTCCACTGATGCTAACCATCCATGACCTCCTCTAGCCCACAGTTATCTGCATGGCTAATTGGATGCTGCTGGAATGGCAGAGCCCTTAAAGAAGAATAGGGGTAGTAGAGGCACAGTCTGTAATGGCACATGGGAAAGACTTTGAGAAATGGGGCAAAGAGATGCTGCCTGGGGAACGCTCAGATAAGAGAGGGCATAGCCCGCAGTTACATAATGGGTACAGAAAGAGGCTCAGAAAGGAACTTCCCTAACTTATCAGGCTGTAAAGGAGACAGTGGGAGATTTGTATTTTCAGACTTGCAAGATTCTGTTAACGTAGCCTTACAATAAAGTAGAATTAGATCATCTGCTCATGTTTCCTGTCTGGTCTACCTGGGAAGGCTGATATCAATCTTGAAAGTCTAAAAATACAGATCTCCCACAGTCTCCTTTACAGCCTGAGAAGTTAGGGAGGTTCCTTTCTGATCCTCTTTCTCCATCCATTATGCAGCTGCAGACTATGCCCTCTCTTATCTGACCGTTCCCTAGGCAGCATCTCTTTGCCCCATTTCTCAAGGTCTTTCTCACCATTACACAGGCGTTTCTGATATTGCACTCCCTTCCTTCTGCAGTGCAGTCTATGCAAATTAGGCATGATTTCTAAATTGGCATCTATGACTACCAATTAGCATGCAGACTCTAATGCAAATCTTGTTTCTTCTTGTGGGTTGAGTTCTTCTTATAGCCAAGTTAGATCTTAGTTTTCAGCAATCAAGATATTGTCTGAGATAGCATGTGCTTTTTAAAAACAAAAACAAAAAATAAAATTCACCAAAAGTAACAAAAAAGATGATAATATACATAGCCATTTCATGAATAAAATGTAAGCAGGAGACTGCAGAAAAATAAAATAATGAGTCTCAATTCCTCTTTGAATTCTATAATCTTCCACTGCCTTTATGTTATTGTTACATTTAGCCCCCTTTTTTTTTAAGAAGCTCAAGATATTATGAGTGGGTCACCCTGCCCATTTCACTCTATCACAACCTTTTAACTAGATTCAGGTGAGAAATACTGACTGTCCCAAGATCACCCAGAAACTTCATAGATGAGAGGAGATATGAATCTGGATCTCCTCAGCCCTATTTGATTACTGTATCACCCTGGATTGATTATTTCAGTATATTTCTTAGTGCTCTAAATCCAACTAAAATACTAAAACATGCCTGTACCAGAAACCTCTTAGCATGACAGCCTCCTGCTGATGAATCCCAGATATCTCTGGTGGTTCACTCTTTTGGCAGGCGGTGTCTCATGCAATATACTTCATCATATCCCAATCAATTTCATGAGAGTTTCTCAAGAAGACATTTCTTTAAGTCTCCTCACTGAACATCTGATAGGATCATGTCTCTACCAAAGGTGAAACAAAAATCCCACTGTTTAACTGATTATCCATTTCCTTAAATGCTAAAAGAAGCTAAAAATGCAATCAGTCTGACTGTCTGAGGGAAGATCAGGATCGCTGTATCAGATAAGCACTGGCAGCATAAAGAAGGTTTGACACTGTATGGAATGTTATCCATTCCCCAGACTTATAAAAGGTTTAAGTATATTTTCAGCTGTATCACTTGGCTCTTCAAACATTTCCATGCTCTCTGCTCTAGTCTCCCAATTCTATTATCCTCTGATCTGTCTGTCCTTCTCCTGAATTATTACATTGTTTTAGTAGTATCAAGATGTCCATGAATGGAATCCCATATTCCTTTTGTAACATATGTGTACAAAGTCACATTTGCAAAGTAAGACAAATTAAAGAAGAACTGAATTGCACAGCACATTGAAAGTCATAGAGGGTAGGCTCTCATGGCTGATATTTGTTGGTGAAATGACTTCCAGGTAATGCTGTGTGAGTCAGTGAGTATGTGCTGACATTTCAGTAACCATGCTGATACTGTTAGTTTCTTCAGGGCAGATCTGAAACTAAACTGGGATAAGGAAGGGCATTGCTTAATTCTCCCTGAAGCTAAAATTCTCACCAGTTGCAGTCTGGACAATTCTGTTCTTCAAGTCTTGTCACTTGTTGAGAGAAGAACTAAAAATGGCCAAGTGACATTTGCATAGGCTATTTGGAGGGTAGATGCTTGCAAAAACCTCCTGCATTACAAGACAGAGATGAGGTTGGTGTTTCATCTTTTCCATATGAAAGAGCTTCTCTGCTTTTCTTTGCACCTTCTTTGTCATCAGAGGATGCAACAGTGTGCATAGTAAACATAGGCAGCTAGTAACAGGTAAGTACCTGAGCATAATGGTGTTTTCTGAAATTCTTGTGTTGCCGCTAATTAGAAATTGGAGGACAGATACCAAAGCAGGAGGCAATTAAAGGAGGTGCCATGACTGAAATAAACAAGATCAGTTTTGTTAAAATTGTCCCATTAATTACTTACAGCACCAATGGTCCTTCCCTGATCTGCCACGGGGAACCCAAACGGTGGGAATGGTCTCTGGACTTTGACTCACAAAGGGGTTGCTTTTGTTGGGCAAATTTTATAGCTCTTCAACCTCTCTCTTCCCCTCTATCCCCAGAGTTTAGTTTAGGCATCAGCAAGGGAAAGTTATATATTAATGAGGATTAAGTGTCTAGTAGATATTGGGCGCCTGCTAGACAAAAGAGGGAAATAATTATCTAATTAGGGTTAGAGCAGAGAGTTTGTCATCTCACAACTTGCAAAAATAAATAAGAAGAGCTGGCTTGTCTAAGCAGCCTCTCTTCCAGGTGTTAATTGAAAAATGTGGGTCAATCTCTGGACAAATGGTGACTTAGCCTTAATGTGTAGGCAAATTGTTGAAGTGTCTTTTTGGATCCAATGTGATCCAAAACATTTTGCTGCTTTAGGCAAAGAACAAAAATGATGCCTTCTCTTCAATGTACCCAAACAGACTGGATAGGTAATTAAGTCCTTCTTCAACTCAGGCCATGGGGCAAGATGCTCCATTGATCCTGAAGCAATAGGCTAACTTAAGAGGTGCAAGGCAGGCCACAATCTTGCTACATCCTCCCAGCCTCACTGTGCCTAACGCCTATCCTTTGGATTGCCAAAGGCTCCTATTCTGGAATTCTGATTCCATGCATTCCAACATTAACAATAGCTACAGGTCTGTTGGTTGTAGGACAGTGAAAAAGAAGGCATTGGTTCAATACTGGCTAATACAGATGGCATCCATCAACAGTCTTAAGAATAAGTATGTTTTAAAATATGGCTATGGGGAAAACTAATATGTATTCTGTATTTCCATCATGATTCTATAACAGTGCAGAAATATGCTGCAGCTTTAACCTAATGTAATGTTATCCCACCCAAAAGACATAAGTCAGTGTCTGCTTAGTGTATACTTCAGAATAGAACCATGTCTGAAATATGCAATCTGCCAGTACAAGTAACAGCTTGCAGGAGATGTCTAGGTTTAAGCTCTTTTTACTACTGAATTTATACAGGCATAAAGTCTGAATTTATAAGGGTGTGCCATAACACCTATTTTTTAACTTTCAAAGAGGAAATCCATGTGAATAATTGGAACAAGCCTTTCTTAGGGTCACTATAAATGGCCACCAGATGTATTGAAATGTTTTCTCTTTCTCTCATTCTTTCTCTCTCTCTCTAACCCCCCCCCCCCACACATACACTTCTGGGAATTGTGGGATTTGTTTTGATAGCGCTACTTCAAGGCAGAAATAGACACTTCACTGATTACCAAGCAGAGAGAGGCAAGGTTCAAGACCAGTGGGCAGATTTGAAATTTTTAGAGTATGTTGTATTTCTCATAAAAAGTTGGCTATGGGCAGCCTTTGGGTGTGAGCCTGCACACCCAAAGGCTGCTACTTGAGTGTGGCCAGTCACAAAACAGTTTACCAGAAGGCAAACTATTTTTTGTTTTGTTTTGTTTTGTTAGAGGTTGCTATCTGCCAACCTCTCTAACTGCTCAGGATTGTCTAGGTGCTGGTCTAGAAACCGGGAGACTGTGAGTTCTAGTCCTGACTTAGGCATGAAGCTAGCTGGGTGACCTTAGGCCAGTCACTCCCTCTCAGCCCTAGGAGGCAGGCAAGGGCAAACTACTTCCAAAAATGCTGGCAAGAAATCTGTAGGGACTTGTCCAGGCAATTGCCAGGAGTCAAGACTGATTTGAAGACACTAGTTCTGGACAAGTGCACATTTCCAAACAAAACACTGGGCAGCCATTCACCATTCTTAATTCTCTAAAAATCCTCATGAAACCTAGGTGAGAGGCATGCCTGTCAGTATAAAGGGTGATAATTTGCTTTATTGATTTGATTTGATTTGTAACATGCCAGCTTCCATTTAATTACAAGACTGTGAAAAAGTACAATTTATAGGACAGGTATCTTATTGTCTATCCCGGCATTTCCATGAAATCCCTGGAACACTTATGATGATACAATATCAATCCATATAAAGGAAAACTGCTGTACTAGAAATTCCACAACATGTTCATCTAAACCACTATGACTTATGGCTATTGGCTAAAAATTAAATGAAACTTATCAAGGGTTTAATAAGTACTCACTGTAGTCACCATCAGCCTGCCAAAGCATTCACAGGACATGACCCTTTAAGTTGCATGTTTAACAGTGATTTGAAAAAGAGTTCTATATGTATAATAAAGTATAAACCCCATTTTGGCTGTTCACTGAAGTTTCCAAAAGTTCACTAATCCCTCAGATTCATTTCTAATTCAGAATGAAAAGCGTCTCTTTGTTTAACTCTTCCCTTCTTCCCCTGAGATCCTTTCCTTGTTAAGTACTACAAGTTCATGATGTAATGAGTCTTGTTTAGCAGTACTATGGTCTTAAAATCAGAAATTCAAGAACAATGTTGACAAATGTTTCTCAATTTGGGAAAATCTATGAAGGCTGAAGATGTGTCTAAGAAGCTTAATCTCATGAGGGCATAGTTTAAAAAAAGGCTTTATCCCAGAAAGAAGAAAATACAGACAGCCATCCTAAGCCTACTTAATTTGATGCATTTCCACTGAAATCAATATCACCTAACTTTTGCATAAATAAAGTGTGGGTTGAGGCAGAAATGAGCAAGCTAATAAAAAATAGGAGAAGAGCTAACCAGATAACTCAAAGAAGACAGATAAGCCTAACAGTATGGCATACTAACTTTAAGATAACTCATCAATCACCATAATTATGAATTAAGAGGACCTGATTCCTTAGAAATGTCAGAATCTGAAAAAATATAAAGGAAACATCCATATTGCAGATTTTTCTGCTACACATCTTAAAAAGACACTGTCTCAATCTTCAGGATTGATTTGTTTATACTTATTGGCTGTGTTCACAAATTAGCTAACAGTAGTTTACACTGGTACATTATCCAAGTCAGCTCATGTGCTTGGTATATAGTCAATGTGTTGTGGACCCTGAAAATTGGGTTGCATGGACAGAGACTGGAAAGCTGATCCTTTGCTTTTTGCAAAACAAAATAAGGTAATTGCTTCATTTTGGTGTCAAAATCCAGCCTGATCGAAGTTCCAGAAAGTTCTCTTCAGGAGAGGAATAGGAGGAACTCAAGGAACAGTTCCTGACCATAGAAGGCTCTGAGGAACCTGCACTGGACTAAAAAAAACAAACAAAAGACAACCAACCAAAACAAAACACCCTTTTCATGAGACTCATTGACTCCTCTCAATACTCCTCAACCCAATTTTAGACCCAGATTTCCCCTTTTAATCCTGCTGTTCCCCAGAGAACTACCAGATTTGGGAGAAATTGGCTGAACCATAAGATTCTGGCATCATGAATGATTCCAGAAAACCTGCTTTTAATTTAAGAATGTGACAACAGGAGTGATTGGCAGACAGTTTTGATAGGGCTGGCCCCAGGGGTTTCACCACCAATCAAAACCTGCTATGGAGACAGCTGATCCACTTCACTGGACAGCCTTCACACAGTGATGGAGGTCACCTGGTAAGGCAGGAGAAGCTTGTGGTAGCAGAGGGGCAAAAGCCACCTCAAATCTCCAGCTACCCGTCCCATGCCTATCAGCTGTTTTGCAAGATAGGTTTAAGCATTCTTTCAGAAGAGTTCTGAAATCATGTTTAAAAGTAGCCCACATAACAGCAGGCAAGTGGGGAGGACAGATGTTTGGTGCAGTGGGAGATCTCCCTCCCATTTCATCTTGCAACTCCTGCCTAACCCCACATCTGTCAGCAATTTGACAGCTATTTTTAAACAGAGGTCTGGTGCTCTTCTGAAAGTAGAGTAAATCTGTGTTGAAAAAACAGCTGATGGGTGCCTTGGAAAGCATGCTCTGAAGTAGCAAAAAAATTGGCTTTCTCCCCATTTATCTCACAGCCTCCCCACGATTAGTTAGCTGTTATTCAGACTGATCCAGATCTCTGAGCTGTGGATTGGCTTGGAAACCAGGGGTGGTGGTGATGGTATGGTGAAGCTTGGTTTGAAAGAGCCAGGCTCTTCTACTGCCCAAAGTAGAATGTCCTTGGAAGACAATGCCCAGGGACCGGACAGGGTCTGTGTGTATGAGCTTTAAGGGCTCTGATGATGATACTGACTGAATGGTTGATGCTGTGTGTTGGACTGCACCCATGGCAAAACTGCCTGCTTAAAGGGGAACATGCTTCTTTAACACCAGCTGCAGAAAGGATGACTTTAAACTGCCTCAGATATAAGTTGGGAATAAGCTGGAACAATGTCATGAGAACAAGGCAGAGGAAAGAGTTTGCCAGGTCATGTGTGTGCTATGGTTAGGTACAAGTGGGAAAAGGCCTCTCGGATATCTATTTTCATTTTTCTTTGGGGAATATGAAAATGTTGACTTGTTGTGGCCCATGCAATATAAATAAGCCAGGAAAGGAGGCGCCGTAAGTTATGTAATCTCCTTTAAGATCTTACAGTACTACATAAAAACTGGGGTATGTCCACATTCAGGAAGATATGGGCAAGTTATGTCTAAGTATTGCATTTACTGAATATATTATTAAGAACTGATGATTTGTCCTCTCCAGCTAGCTTGGACTTCAACTCCCATCAACTTAAGCCAGCATGATTAGTGGCTAGGGACTGCAGGAGTCCACACCCTGGAGGACACAGATTGCCTATCCTTTTAGTAATGGGTGAAACGTCTCTTTCTCAGTGTATAAATGGAATTATAATGAATGCAGTACTATTGTACTGTACTACTAGTACTAATGAATTGTAGCCATCAACCTGTCCCTAATTCTTGGACCCTCTAATTCAGAAAGACGTGCATTTTATCCTTTGATCTGATTTTTTCTAAGAAAGTGATTCTGCTTAGATTACTACATAGCTAACTCTCCTTCCCTGCCTTACCTCCTTTTTTTAAAAAAATGGAAGGTGCTTCTAATTAGAAAAAAAATAAGCACTGTATTTTTCCGTGTATAAGACGATACTTTTTTCTAAAATCGTTACACTAAAAATTGAAGGTCGTCTTATGCAAGGAAGTGAGCCAAGGACAGAACTGCGCGGTTGTGAAACTGCCCATACTGTGTCTCTGCAAACAGGCTTCCTCCAATCACGAGCCTTATGTAACTGATGTCAGCTGACGCTGAACCAACCAATTGGAACACATCCCGTTGGAGGTGGAGAGCGTGTAGGCAGTGCGCAGATGTGACAGGGACCAGTAATGTCAGAGGATTCTGAGCCCATAAAGATGTCGGAAAATAAAAAAATAAATAAGCGAATGTCTTACTCTGCAAAATTCAAACTGAATGTAATCAGTTATGCAAAAGAGCATGGAAATAGAGCTGCAGAGAGACAGTTTGGACCTCCTCCCACTGAGTGTAGGTAAATGTTACCTAATTACTAAATAAAAATGTGTTCTGCTTTATCTTTAAAATATTGATTTCTAAATTTTGGGTTGGAAAAGTGGGGGTTGTCTTATACATGGGGATGTCTTATTAATGGAAAAATACGGTAAATTGTTTTCCAGTTGCGGTCCAATGCACTCCATCTGGGATGTGGACAAAGTTTGTACGTACCTAGGCATAAATGTAGCAGTCCCTGTACTGTAAATCACAAGTTAATGAAATAGGCCAGGTGACCCATATTAAAAATGTGCCAGCAAGAGGAAGAGGAAACAGTTAAAAGTGCACTCTTCCCCAACCATAAATGTGACATGGGGCCAGGAGCTTTTTTCCATTCTCCAACGAGGAAATCGTATGGGACTTGTTCAGTAGCTCAACATTTCTCCCCTTGGTTAGAAACATTTAAGCGGGAGACTGGCAGAATCTATGTCAAGTGGCCATATTCCAGGATTATATACCGCCAGGAAACTTTCCCATGGTTAAATTAATTATCATATACTCCATTAAATCCATAGTTAGGGCTGTGCATTAAACACTGAGCCCCTGATGAACTGCACATTTATGGCTAAAATGTGATTGTGTATCAGTGGTTGTTTGTGGATGAGTATCCTGGGCACCAAAAAGTTAGCTCTGTAATGCAGGATGGATAACTGAACTGAGTAATAGGAATACGATGCCAATGTAGCCCTCTCTTCCCAAAAACAAGTTTATGAACAGGTGGGAGGGGGAGCAGGAGGCAGTTAAGATAGAGTTACTGGACCTGGGTTGCAGATCTCTGGGTAACCACTAGATGTCAACAAAGAGAGGTTCCTAAATTTCTTTGCTGCCATCGAATGGTTGCAGAGATTTTTACAGCCCAGGTCTAAGGGCCTAAACCAGTGTTGTCCAAACTTGGCCACTTTAAGATGAGTGGACTTCAACTCCCAGAATTCCCCAGCCAGAATTCTGGGAGTTGAAGTCCACTCATCTTAAAGTGGCCAAGTTTGGACAACAATGGCCTAAACCATATAGTACAGGGGAAAAGCCACCATATGATGTTTCTTACCTTGTAGTAACTGCTTGCTCATAAGAACATATCTTTAAACTTTTTCTTTTTGGATTGATGAACTTTAGCCAGCTGGAATATACTGTGATTTAATGTAACAGTTATCCATCTTTTTCTTGGAGCTGTTACAGTGCTATTCTGTCTTGTTATTATTTTTCCCCTCCTTAAAACTATGTTCAGCTTTCAACTGACATTGCTTCATTTGTTATACTCTTGGGCAGTAGTCTACTACATATGGCCCTATTTCTGGAATACCGAATTAAAGTGGTGTTGTATTCCAATACGTTGTGTAAGAAAACACAGGGTTTTCCTTTTAAATTATCATTTTGTTTTCTTTTCTCTGTGTATCTTGTAAGACAGAATCTCCCAGCCTTCCCTCACTTTTCAAGGAACTCCAATGCAACACATCTGGAGAGCTTAAAGTTTTGGGAGGACTGCAGTAGCAGAGTTTTTCCCATTCAGAGGCCCAAGTGATTTGATAAAGTTTTGTGAAACCTGGGTGCATTTCTAAAGTATATGTGGGGAAAATCTCTTATTTGTTCCAAATGATGCAAAACAAAACAAGGATAAAACAAAATGCACTTCAAATCTTTGGTAAATGTTTATTCCTTTAGTGGCACATCTTTTAAAAACATTCTGTTTTCAGTTAATATAGGGGTGGGGAGGAGAACTGTGAAGCAATTACATAGAAAAGTATACCAGATGCAAACAGAGAAGTGCAACATTGCTTGCCATGTTTTTCAAATTAGTTTAATTTCTTCATCAGTAAGAAACAAAGAGGTATGTTGTAGTTCCAGCATCCCCTAAGGTAAACTTATTGAACCAACGAGGAAAAAGTAATAAAAGATGAGGCAAAAGATTGCACTCTCTTGATCTCCAAAAACAGAAAAGAAAAAACAGACGGAAATAAAAGAAACAGACATTGAATTAAGAATTGCACCAAGAATCACACCAAGGATGATTTCCAGCAGTAGTGCAAGAAGACAAGCTTTCAGAGAGTGGAAGATTCATCACCTTGGCCCACTATTTCCTTCATAACTTCTGCCCTCAGTGCCTCAGGCAAACAAATTCTTCCTCAGGTGTTGTGATTGGCCTGCCACAAAAATTCCATGTGCTAGTGCCAAACAACGTTTTTATGGTCATCTGGATCAAAAGTTCTTGTTCTGGAGGAAGAACAAGACATTTGGACAAGTTGTCCTTCTAAATATTAGAACTGCTGTCTAGAATGCCTCTACTCTTTCACTCTGAGGACACCTTACAGTGATTGTGTCTAGAAGTCACGCTCACTAAAAGTGAACTGAATTATGGCTTCTTCAATTAACTGTGTTTTCTGGGTTCACATGGCACATGAAATCATTGCTGGAGATTTGAATTCAGCAGCAGTCCTTGTTAGAGGATATGTTTCTGAACAGAGTGCTGAAAAAAAAAGGTGTCACGAAGTAGCAGACCCTTCCATTGAAAAGACAATGTTTATAATACCATTGTCTTGGATGCAGAGTATGGGCTATCAGTGAACGCTAACAGATATTCATGCATTGAAGTAAAAGCTAGATTTATTAGAAATACATGAGTATACAAAAGCCTTATTTCTCTTTAAACTACATTGTGAAGAAAGAAAATTAAGTGAGGGCGGGGGGAGAAAGTTTGCTTTGTCTCCTACACACTGAGACTAACATTTGGCCAGGTGAGAAACAGACACAAGAGACAGTATGTGCATACCCTTCTCCTCATCTCATCCTTGCCATTTGCCCTAGTTGTCACAAGGCTCATTGATGTAAAGAGATGATGGAATCTCCAACAACCACACAGTCTAGTATTGCATAACTAATTAGGCTAAAATGTGATTAGGCAGTTTGTGATTCAGTGTGTTATGTGATCACAGTCAGTAAGTTACCAGGACAGAACATTGTGGAGGTGGAAGAAAACAGTGAGAGTCTCTGGAGGACTACACATGTTGGGTCTTGCTCTGAAGAGTGCTCAGAACAAAGCTTAATTTCAGGAGTTCCTTGGAGTTCTTTGTCATCAGCATGAGTCTTGATGGTCTCTTGTTCCAAAGTCTCATCTTTCGAAGTTCTCAGAGCAAAGCATCAGGCTGGGCTGTCCAACAGCTAAAACAGGGAAACTCTCACAAATCATTGTCCTTCCCAACCTGCCGCTTGAGACAGAAGATCTACTCCAACTTGAGAAAGTTTCCAGATGGGATTTAAATTTAAGTCTAAACTTTACATATTGAGTTCAGTGGCAATACGTCCAGATTACTTAGTCTGGATCATTTAAAATTTAAAAACTTTAAAATTTAAAATTAAATTTAAAATTAAATTTAAAATTTAAAAACATTGCATTTGTATTCCCATTCTGAAGCCAGTTTTTCTTTCATTTATCAACTTGAAAATAATTACAACTGATGGTATAATAAACCTATACAGCAACATTTACTAGGAATCTCAAAGGAATATGATAACTTTATTGGTAAGTACTTATGAATGTTACTAAGGCTTAGTTATTGTAGTTTACTCTCCCTTAGTCTAGATTTGAAAGCACTTATCTTTTCTCCTATACAGCAACATTTACTAGGAATCTCAAAGGAATATGATAACTTTATTGGTAAGTACTTATGAATGTTACTAAGGCTTAGTTATTGTAGTTTACTCTCCCTTAGTCTAGATTTGAAAGCACTTATCTTTTCTCCAAGCAGTCTTAGAATAGCTGCTGCTACAACTAATATATCTAATTCAGCCTAGGCATGACCCTTAAAGCTGCATGTTCTCAGATTAAATTTATAACTTCATTTCTTCCCCCCAGGTACTACTTTCCAGGACTGGTTTTGACATCCTGTACCTAGTTCAACTTCCTCTCGCACAGTTCAGTGTGTAAAATAAAATAGATTTTGCACATATGTAAAGATATAAACTCCAAGCCAGGCCTTTGTTGATTCACAGCATGCTGTCAGAGTCTGTTTCATGGATCTCAGTCCAGGGCTCTGAAAGACCTCGCTGATCACCAGATATAAGGCACAAAGCAAAGCATTTGTGAGGCTCTAGATATGGGTGTGAATGGCTTCCAGCCTCTCTTACATTGGTCATGTAGGCTGGGCTGCTGGGACTTCTAATTCAGCAACATCTGAAAATCTGCGGTGTCAGCCTTATGAGGTAGACCAGACAGGAAGCATGGCCAGATGAGCTAATTCTACTATATTATAAGGTTACATTAACAGAGTCTTGCAAGTCTGAAAGTACATTTCTCCCCCCCCCCCCAATCCCCTTTCTAGCCCAAGAAACTAGGGAGGGTTCCTTCTGAGCTGCTTGTCCCACCCACATTCCTGCTGTGGGCTAAGTTGCCTTTTATCTGACCATTCCCTTTGCTATGTCTTTTCTCCCTGTCTCCCACAGTTGTTCCCTCATACCATTACATGCAGGCCTTCCATCCCTGATTCAGGGCAACATAACTCAAACTCAAGGTTGTTAATACCACAGCACTGGCTCCTCAGCATTCATTTATTGTTGATGTAGAGTTAGTTTCTGGAAGGTAAAAGGTACCTTTTGCAGAATCAAAATCTAATTTGCATGACATGCTCCCCCATGGTATACCTGAACCATAAACCAACCACATGAGCTGAATTTGCACAGTATGCTACAGCATACCTTGTGGTTGACTAGGTTGCAGTTCTGTGTGTTGGACCAACACAACTACAGAACTGCTCATAGCATTAAATGAAATCCATCTTACCCAGGCAGCATTATCTGAGCTACTTATTATTCCCCCCTCCCCCCAGTAATCTTAATTTCAAAACTGGCAGCCATATGCCAGGGGTTCATATGTACAGTCAGTGAGGTCTTTCCTCAGCATTAGAATTAAGTTATGCACAAGAGTTACATCACTCTGTTACCCTTTGTTGGCTCTCCCTGGAATCTCTTGCCTTCTGCTTTGATTGGCTGGTGTTGGGGGGCGGTGGATGAGCTGAGATTTACCATGGGTGGAGATGGAAGTAGGTTTTGTGAGGCTATCTAGGGCAGTAGGCTTGCCTGTTTTCAGGCTAAATGAATAACCTCAGTTCCTGTTTGCCAAACTTTTAAGAGTTTTGGCTGACGTTCATAAACTGAGTGAACCTTGGAACGAAGGCTCAATTCAGGAGGGTTTGGAGTTTTGAGGTAAATATTGTGTTCAGCTCCAGTTGTGACAGAGGGATGACAGAGTGGAACCAGGATACTGAAAGATAAATAACAACTCTACTTTTTAAACGTGCCAGCCATTCACGCTTTTCCTATCTTTCTGTTCTTTCCTTCTGCCTGTTTTCTAAACGGAATTGGTAAACTGAATACTGCATTGCCTGTGCGACGCGCAACGTTGAGGTCCGTCACATTGAATACTGGCCATCTGTCATGCAGAGTGGTCTGCCAGAGGCTTAATAAACTTCTTGGTCTTGCTGGCTGCCTGGAAGTACAAATGTGCTTATGTATGGGTGTGCGCGTGTGAAACCCCTGGCAGGCAGCCACCATAAATACATGGCTGGTGAGTTATGTTTGGCTTGTTAGATCACAAGCTGTCAGAGCCAAAAACAGAATAATTTTTTCTTTCTCATTCCCTCTTGTGAATGTATTTTCTTCGTGTTGAGAACTGCCACCTTTTGCAACTGGAAAAAAGGCACCTGCTGCTGCTTATTTGCTTGTGTTCATTTTAACAAGCACTGACCACCTCCATCACTCACACACAAGTTTAGGGCAGAATTTTTAGGGAGGTGCTCAACTAAGTGGCAGCCCCAGGATATCCTTGGCTGAGTTAAAAAAAATCAGCATCATGCCTGGCTATTTCTTGGATGGCAAAAACCTAGGAAATCTCAGGATGGTAGGCTAAGAAAGAAAGAACAACAAACAACAACAACAAACAGACAAGCACCTGCCACATAACACCCCAGATTTCACAATTGTTGATAAGACAAAGAAGTCTGGATAGTGGACATTGCAATACCTGGAGACAGCAGAAGAGAAGAGAAAGAACTGGAGAAAATCACAAAATATGAAGACCTGCAAATAGAAATAGAACAACTGTGGCAAAAGAAAGCAAAGATAGTGCCAATAGTAATAGGTGCCTTGGGTGCAATCCCAAAACATCTGAAGCACCACTTGAAGACCATCGGCACTGACAAAATCACCATCAGTCAGTTGCAAAAGGCAGCTTTTCTTGGAACAGCTTACATCCTGCAACGATACCTTTAACGCCATCAAACAACAGCATCTGCCTATCCCAGGTCCTTGGGAAGGACTCAGTAGGTGGATAAAAATGCCAAATCCAGTCTAAACATCTGGCTGACTGTGTGACCAACAATAACAAATCACCTAGGGAAAAGACAATGGCAAACCCTTTGGACATATCCATGAAATCCCCTGGAGTAAAACTCAACTTGAAGGAGATTTTACTGTACAGAGAAAGAATTTGAGCAAGGAAGGGAAACCTTAACCTTTTCTCTATAACTTTCTTTCTCCATCTCTCCCTTTCTGTTCCTTCCAACATTCTCTGCCTTCCCACCTTGCACCTGCCCCTTCTGTTTCCCCTCTAGCCTTACTCCCTGCCCCTGGCCCCTGCTTCCCCTCTCTCAGGGCCAGTGTTGGATGGCAGGGGCCTAACATCCTAGACAGGCACTCTGATTTGGGATTGCAAGTTCAAATAAATATTCTGTAAGTTCTTGAGCTCAGGTGACCTATAAGCAACCTTGTATTAAGCCAGAATAGGTTTCCCTCATGTCGTGCCAACCAGACATTTTAGATTACAACTGCTCACAGCCATGCCAGTGGGGCTGATAAGAACTGTAGTCCAAAACAACTGATGAACAGCATCTGGAAGCTGTCCTAAAAGAAAAAGAGCAGCTACTCTCTTATTTTTAGCAGATCACATTGTAAAGTTACAATCAGCAGGTTTGCTGTTATGGACATTTGTATCCATGCGCTGCAACAAGGGACAGCAATCCATGGCCTACAGTTCATTTTCAACCTCCAATCCCATTTCTGGGACTTCATGAGCACTCACAGATTTGCATCACTGAAGTAGCAAAAATCTGATTTTTCTCTACTTTTTTCTAACAATAACGGAATGGATGGATACATTAAGCCTCTGAGAACATTCTATATTCATTTGTCCCATACATCCCCTAACTATTCTAAAACAGACTGAGCATTTCAACACCACCCATTTCAGTGAGACCATTAAATCATCAGCCATGATCCCTGCAGTCTTTAAAGATGGGAAAAAATATTAAAATGCAACTTCCATCTTCAAAAGCACGATCTGCCCCTGTGCTATGGTGTAAGATAGGTAAGTGAAAGGAGTGGGCTCTATTTGGATTCCCTTGCTTTTCTGCAAAGATAAGTAGTTGTGGTAGATACTCTTCCTTGCCTCTGTAGCACATGGACACCTTGAAATAGATTTGAAACCTGCAGTTTAAAATTATCCCCTGGCTAGCACCTCAAGGCTAAGAGATGAAAAGAGAGAGCAGGAGAAAGAGAGCACAAAGTCTCAGACAGATATATAGAACATCCAACAAGGCTAAAGTTAATTTGATCAAGGCTGGAAGCCAACTTATTGCTACTAGCTACAGACTGGCCCACAAAGGATGCCAACAAACACAGATATTAGCACATCCTGGCAATCACTTGGTTTAATAAATAGTCACAGAATATTGAATGTAATACAGACCACGGATTTAGAAGGAATGCTATTCGTGCTTCAAGCTGCTTATGAATATAGTTCGAATGCCCAAGTGTTTCAATAGTTCATGCTTTAGATTGGTGGATTATTGGATTGGTGGATGTTTCTTTACTAGTATTAATGAATGCAGCAAAGAGTGTTTCCTTTCCTGTTCTCACATACACAAGGACCAGAGAGAAAAACTGTTTCCCCCTAATGAATTTTATAGCTCCTAGAATGGTAAGAATAAAGCCTCCTTTGAGACAAGGTCATATTCTGGTGATCTTCATTGACCCATCCATGTAGTTTTCTTGGCAATAACAGATCAGTGTTTTGCTACTGTCGTCTTATGAGATTTTGTTTGTTTGTTGTTTGTTGTATTTTGCCTTAGGATTGTAGTATTTGACAAAAGATTAAGAGAGACAATCACCCCTAAATCCACCCCAACAATTGGCTTGTGGTGGGATGGTGTCATTCCATATCATCAGAATATCTCTACTTCCTTGTCCTGCTATGTTGATTAAAATGTACCAGTTTAGATTTTAAAATATTAATTGGAGGGCCTTGCTAAAACAGTCAGTGTTTGGAATTCAATTTAAGTAGATCACTCACACAGATGTATCTGAATAAACAGAACACTGAATCTTAGTTCCAGGACACATGGAGGTAAATGCATACACTAGAACAATACGGTATTATATTGATTACAGCCTTACTTGCTGTTCTGGAAGAATATATGTTAGTGACAGGTGGGCCAGTGGCCATGCTCTATCTGGCTATCCAATACATGTGCATTGAAAAGAAAGGGCTATAAGAATGGAAAACTAGAATTTTGAAATTGCTCAACAAGAGTTTCATCTGGAAATACAGGTAGGAGGAATCAGATTTTCTGGTCTCAGTCTTTCCTCCCATGGTGGGATACACTGTATTTCTACTAAAATAATAATCCTTATTTTCAGTAAGCATTCTTTAAAGTATACAGATCTGGATGCTGAAGAACTCATTATGTGCAGGAACATGTTTCCACAGTCACGTTTATCAGCTGAATCTCTCTCTTTCTTTGTGAATTTGTCAAAATTCCAAGCTGCACAGATATCTATCATCTCTCTCTTTCTCTCTCTCTCTCTCTCTTTCTCTCTCTCTCTCATTGTGCAATGAGTTAGATACAGAAGTGATACTGATGTGAGTGGGTTTACTCTACTAACGACCAAGTCTAGATCCAATCCAATGTTGATAATGCTGGGGAAAAACAACAACTGCTTAAGCATACTTTGTTTTAAAACATTCCCAAAGAAATGTTTTAAATAAATAAATATTTTGATAAGGAGAGATTCCACTTCTCCAATTCTATCTAGCTTCTACATTCATAATGGGATAACATTATTAAAAAATGCCATGATGTGTTTATACCTTCAAAGATCAAAATAGTGAAACTAATGGTATTCCTTGTAACAATCTATGGAAACAAAAGTTGGACTTTGAAGAAGCAGGATAGGAAAAGCATTGACGGTTTTGAACTTTGGTGTTGGGGAAGACTCCTGAGAATACCGTGGACAGCCAAGGAAACAAATCAATGGATCATTGAACAAATCAACCTACTCAAGGCAAAAATGACCAAGCTCAAATTATCCTACTTTGAACACATTATACAAAGGCCTACGTCTCTGGAGAAGACTTTAATGCTGGGAAGGGTGGAAGGAAAAATAAGAAGAGGACGGCCAGCAGCAAGGTGGATGGACTTTTGTTACAGTGGGTGCACTGTTGAAAGGCCTGAAAGACCAGATTAGGGACAGATCATCATGGAGAAATTCCACCTATATGGTTGCTAATAACTGACTTGTTGGCACATAATGCTGTATGAGTGTCATTGAGAAGATCCCAAATGGGACAGCTTGTTAGTTGCCTTTCTCAATTTCAAATCTGTTATTCAAGGCAACATGCCCTAGAGAGCACTCTTGTTCTAAATGTGATGCTCCTTGTGGAATTTTTCCAGTCCATACATTTCAATCAGTTATGGGAACATAAAATGTGACTGGTTCATCTGATTCTCACATCACGATCAATAGAATTTAGTGTCCAGTAGTAATCTGGGATTAGGCCAAAGGAGTGGCACTTCTCTTGTTGGCTTCTTCCTACTAAGGACATTCCAGAGGTGCTTTGCAGTTGAATTCAGTTTAATCTCTGCAGTTGAATTCAGTTTAATCTCTTGATTTAGCATAATCCATTACTTTATTAAAAGTCTGCTTTTTTGTCTTGAAGTAAAGCCTCCTAATTTCCTTTCTTTTCATTGTAGAGTTAGGATTACTTACCCATTTTATTATCTCCCCCTCCCTGTTTTTCCTTTGTACTAACATGCACATACAAACACATGTGCGTGTACACACACACACAATTCCAAGTTTACTTTAATGCAGATGGTATTTGTCCATAGCCAGAACGTGTCATAGTTCAATAAACAATTTCAAAAAGCAGCTCAGTGCAAACAAACAATCAAATGAAAAATTAGTTGGATCAAAACAAAGATTAACCAAGATATATATATATATAAAGATACCCAAAGCTTTACAATTGGCTCCCATTCTCCCTTCTAGATTTGGTTTTAACAATTTAATCTAGTTCATACATGTTGGAAAAAGCAATCAAAAATAGAGTGCACATTTGACTTAATGGAGCTTCAACATATGTGACCACCTCAAATGCATTAAAAACAGAATATTGTCCGTCTTTTTCTAACCAAACTGTACTGGTCATAAAGGACATGTGGCAATTTAGGAAAATAAGGATGTAGTTACCAAAAACCAAACAAAAAGGGGAAATAATGAGTTCTGTGAGCATTCAGTTAATTTTCCTTCTGTTTAGATCCATAGATAGATAGATAGATAGATAGATAGATAGATAGATAGATAGATAGATAGATAGATAGATAGATAGATAGATAGATAGAGATGATAGATCATCAGGCCCCACAGGCCAATCACAGTATATTTTATTAATTAATATTTTTTTCAGACAAAATGTTACTGTAGTTAGGAATGTTCAAAACTCATATGTCGAACGAGTAAGGAGGTGTTTAGAAGAAAATGGCAACCAATCCAAACCTTTATTGTAATTTATATAATAAATTATCAATGGGGTCCAACTTTTTCTATGGGGCATGACTTTTGGTTCCCCCCGCCCGTATATATAGTATTGTTAAAAAATAAAGACATATACCTAAATTGCAAAAACATGATCAGTTTGACAATGAAGACATTGAGGTGGTGGACAGCTTCTGTGTTTTAGAATCAACAGGAAAGGTATCAACAGTAACAGTTTTAGGATCAACAGTAAAGGAAAAAGCAATCAAGAAATATGTCGCAGTCTAGCACTTGGTAGAGCAGCCATGAAGGGCTTCGAAAAGATATTCAAATGCTGTGATGTGTTTATACCTACAAAGATCAGACTTGTGCAAGCTGTAGTATTCTCTGTGACACTGTATAGAAGCGAAAGTTGGACTTTGAAGAATATTGACACTTTTGAACTTTGGGGTTGGAGAAGACTGCTGAGAATACTGTGGACAGCCAAGGGAACAAACTAATTGATCATCAAGCAAATCAGTCCAGAGTTCCCACTGGAGGCATAGATGACCAAGTCAAATGATCCCACTTTGGACACATTATGCAAAATCTAGCTCTCTGGAAGAGGCTCTAATGCTGAGAAAGGTGGAAGGAAAGAGAAGAAGAGGATGACCAGGAGCAAGATGGATGGACTCAGTTACAGTGGAGTAGTCCACCGTTGGAAGATCTCAAGGACCAGATTAAGGGACAGATTGTGGTCGCTAAGAGTCGACAATGACTTGATGGAACATAATAAAAAAAATATGATAAATGAGAACATACAATAGCTATTTAGTAGTTCACGCTACTTATTTTGCTCCCCTCACCGCCCCCGGTTTGGTATTATGTTACTTTTATGATCCAGCTATTGAGCTGGAACAGCTTTTTGCCTCTCTATGCAGCAAACCAGCAGCTCCAGCTACAATAGTCCCCTTATTGCTGATAGGCACAAAATTCAGCTGGTTACATGAAATGCTTGTTTTCTTAGTTTATGGGGTGGTCTTCAGGATAAGATGAACACATTCACAAGATTGTACTATTTCGTTTTATTATTACTAATATTCTTATTTTGCTTTAATACAACTACAGGAAGAAAAAATAAAACACAGTACAAATAACACAAAAGACAATATAAAAAATAAATAAACAAGAGAAAAATACTAAATCAAATACTACAAGGGAAATCCAACAATAATTATGTCTATATTAAAAATTGCTACAACCAGGTTTTTAAGCAACCAGTTTAATCTTGACTACACAGACTCCTGTTGACCGTTCTTTCCTTGTGATTGATAAAGAGCTAATTCAGACTCTGACAGTTGGCACATTTCCTCAAACTAATTTTTGGTATCCAGCACAAAAATGTATTTCCATTTTTGGGGCAACAGTCCAAGCATGCTAAATGCAAAGTTCTTCATTGATAGGCCAATCCAAACAATATACCAGAAGTGGGAAATAATTAAAAATGAGTAACCATATCAGTGAGAGCCAGTTTGGTGTAATGGTTAAGGCATCAGGCTAGAAACCAGGAGACTATAAAAACTAATACAAACTGAAAGAAAGACAGAGAAATAAAAAGAAAGAGTAGAAAGTACAGGAAAGAAAAAAAAAGGAAAAAAGAGAAAGAGAAAAGTAAGAATATAGTAAAGAAAAAGAAAAGAAATAGATAAAGAAGTGACTTCCCCCCTTTATCACAACAAGTATAAAAATGTTATTAACTTATCACCTCCTCTTAAAATACAACAAATGATCTCTTCTTCCCATATCCCATCTCTTATCTATAAACAAATCCATAAAGCATCGTCATTTCATTCCTAGTGTCAGCAAAAGTTCATTCAGGGTTACCAGAAATAACAACATATATATTTTAACCTTGATCAAGTAAACCAACTTTATATTCCTTCCTTTTACTTATAACAAACTTGATTTCTTTTCATTTTTTCTTCGTGCTTTCCCACAAGATTCTTCAAAGCTTTAACAAGTCTCTTTTGTAAATCCCATATAGGAAAATTAGCCAGGTCACTCTTTTGGCTTGTTATCTGTATATCCCTGTCAATTATTAAGACATCAGCCAGTTTCTTTGGTATGTCTAGCGTAGCATCTTTTTCCATATCATTTTTGTAGCCTGTCACTTTCAGACCAGTCTCAATCTTGTCCAGTAAAATTTGTTCTTCTTCCATAACATGTTTTAAACACAGTTTATCTATAGAGTCAGACACTCTTAAAATTAACTTCTGGGTCCATTGTTCAAAAATATCTTTCAGTATGTCCAAAGTTAAAATATTTTGCTCCATTCTGTATAGTAAGTCAGATTTAAGTGTTCTTCTCCTTTAATTATGATCTTTATTTCCTCTGGTTCCCTCTAGTGTCCAAACTTCAAAGTCCCATCCTATTATGTTTTTTTTTTTTTTTAAAGAGCATTCAAAACAAAAGCATTTTCTCACGGGAAGAATTCTTATGATTAATTTCAACATCTTATTTCAAATCCATCTGCACCTTTAGTCCATTTGTAACTTTCTAAAATCAAAGCTCTAATCGCCCTTTGCTGTTTATTCCTAAAAAAATAATTTTTTATCAGTCCTTAAACTTGTATTTAAAACTTCTTTTGTTAAAGATTGAAGGAAACTCACCCGGTGCTGTCAAACTTATTGAACCAAAGGTTCTTAATAACCGAAAAGCAGTTAATAAGCAATTTTCAAAGGTTATTAGAAAAGGAAATATGCAAACCCAGTGTCCTTTTGAAGGTGCCAGCTGTGGTTTGAACAAGATGGCTATTCCTTCATATCCCAGAGCTCTATACCCACCGGAGACCGCTATCTTGTGGTCTCCTCATGAGGAACAGCTGTGGGCGATTTCAAGTCCTCTCCTTGTCTGGAGAGGTTTGAAGAGCCAGTCTACTTGCAGCATTTCATTCTTCACTGTGGTTGACAGTCTGCCATTTCTTCCTCAAATTAATATTGTAATCATAATTTTAAATAAAATTACTATGTCTATCTATCTATCAATCAAGAAACCAGGAGACCATGAGTTCTAGCCCCGCCTTAGGCACAAAGCCAGCTGGGTGTCCTTGGGCTAGTCCCTTTCTTTCAGCCATAGGAAGGAGGCAAGGGCAAACCACTTCCAAAAAACCTTGCCAAGAAAACTGGAGGGATTAGCCAACACTGCCTTGACGGTGCGCACACACACAAAGTACCCAACCATATCAGCTACATTAATGAATGACTGAATTAATTACTTGATTCATTATAATTAAATTTAACTAACTCTAATTTACTTTTTCTCCAAGCCCTGCCCACAGTTTGGTCCTGGTCATCCCCCATGAAGCCCCGACCCAACAAACTACTCAAACATTAATTGCATCCCTAGGGTATCCTTATTTTCTTTCTTTCTTTTTTTACAGTTCTTGAGAGTTCTCATTTTGATATTGGTTTGTTACATGATGAGTAGTAGGAATGGGAATTTCTCAGTGGTGGAATTTCTCCATGGGTGGAATTCTATCCTTCAGGAAATAAATATGGCTTTTTGTTCTAGTTTGTTTTACAGAGAATTCTGAAAGCTTTTAATATCAAGTTGTATTTAATTAACTGCTGTGCTTTCATTAATTGTTGGGACGGAATGGGATGGAACACTATGGGATGGAATGGTTTGGGACAGAAGCGGCATTGGTAGTACTTTTAGATGACCTCTGGCGTGGGCGGGATGGGGGTTGGGCATCCATACTTGCCCCACTTGACCTCTTGGTGGCTTTCAATACCATCAACCATGGTATCCTTCTGGATTGGCTCAGAGGATTGGGGGTGGGCAGCATGGTGTTGTGCTGTTTCGCCTCCTTTCTTTGGAGTCGACTCCAGTCAGCATGATCGCAGTCCTGCCCTCAACCCTACTATGTGGGGTGCCGCAGGGTGGTGCTGTCTCCTCTCCTTTTAACATCTACAGGAGGCTGCTGGGTGAGCTCATCCATCACCATGGGGTGAGGCATCATCAGTATGCTGATGATACCCAATTATACATCTCTGCCCCTGGTGAATTAAGTGATGCTGTGAATGTCTTATCTTGGTGCCTGGAGGCTGTAAGGAACTGGATGGGGAAAAACAGTTCTCAGCTAAACCCTGGAAAGACTGAGTGGCTCTGGGTTTTGGAGCCTACTGGCTCTAGGACTTTGGTGCTGGATGGGGTGGCACTGCCCAAGGCAGACCCAGTGTGCAATCTGGGGGTCCTCCTAGACTCACGATTCCTGCTTGAAGAGCAGGTGGCAGTCGTGGCTAAGAGGGCCTTTGCACAGCTTCAGGTTGTGTGCCAGTTGCACCCGTTCATGCCCTAGTCACCTCCAGATTGGACCATTGTAGCGTGCTGTACATAGGTTGTCAGGCCTAGCCCAAGGAACTCCAAGAGACAATGCCAATTCAGTCCAGCTATGTTTATTAGCTACAACCTCTAGCAAGAATCTTCCCAGACTGAAACTCAGTTCCCAAAGTCAGCCAGCCACAACAGTGTGAATTCCTGAGGGAGGTGCCAATCTCATCCTCTTGTTCCTCCTATGCTGTTCTGGTGAGCTAAGAAAATGTTTATCTCCCTGAGCCTGGCCTTCCTAATTCCATTCCATCACAATAGGGTTGCCCTTGAAGAGTATCCAGAAGCTTCAGCTGGTGCAAAATGCAGCAATGTGGGCAATTATGTGTGCTCCTAGGACAGCACATGTTATACCTCTACTCCACAAGCTGCATTGTTCCCAGTTTGCTTCTGGGTCCAGTTCAAGGTGCTGGTTTTGACCCTTAAAGCCCTTTGTGGTATGGAACCAGGTTATCTGAGGGACTGCTTTTCCCCGATTATATCAGCCTGCCCCATTAGATCCGGCAGAGAGGACATGCAGTGGATACCGTCTGGCAGGGGCCTACATTTGGTGGGTTCCAGGCAGCGGGCCTTCTCTGACATGGCGCCCACCTTATTGGAATATTCTGCCCCCTGACATTAGGTTAGCTGCATCCCTTTTGATGTTCCGGAAGTCCCTCAAGACCTGGCTATGTCATCAAGCCTGGGAGTCCCAGGGAATTGGAGACTTGTTTAGATGGCTCCACTACTGAGGTGGATGTACTCTCTCTCTCTGCATGTGTTTGTATATATTTTAGTTTTAATTAATCTCTACTTTAATGTTGACTTTTTATATTTTTAAATGCTTGTTTTTAAATATGTATTGTTGTTTTTTTACTCTTGTACACAACCCAGACTCACTTTTTGTGAGATGGGCAGCTAAATAAATTTGTTTAATAAATAAATAAATTGTTGCTGCTATTTTAATGAGGCATCATATGTCTTTTAATCTGACAGTTTTGTATATTAGTATAGTCTGATTATGGGAATTTCCCATACATCACTTTGCAAATGCAATGAGGTCTGAAATTGAGATTTGAATATATCCATTTATAAATAAATGGTAGCTTTGCATTTCCAGTAGTCTTTGAAAAGAATTACTTATTTTTCTCCCATCTTAAAAAAAGGACTTATTAAGGTCAGATACTAGAAGATAGGGAATCTCTGTAAATCTGGAGCTTAGGTACATGATGATCAATATCCCCAATCTATAAGATGCCTTGTTCATATTTTGCTTTCATGTCTGTTTGTGGGCTTCCAATAGACATTCAGCCACTCTAGGAGTTGATGGTCCTTTGGTCTGTCCTCAAGTTCTTATGCTTTTGATGATTTTACAGCTCTTATCAGTTGCACAAATTCAGTTGCTTTGCCTTGTTTTACCTTCCCAGCTTTGTGCAGGCTTGATAGCCAATACATAATCCCATTGTAATTTTCATTAGAATTGGTCCTATATATGTGATAGAGCATACCGGTGTGAGCAAAGCACATCTCCTCAAATGTTAAAACCCTGCTCCTTTGGAAGGCAGATTATTTTGTTTTATTTATTTATTTATTTTAGTTAGGCTCACCCTTTCCCTGCTGTGATTTAGGAAATCCCTAAAGACCTGGTTGTGTCATCAGGCATGGGGGTCTTTGGGAACTGGAGACATTCTTAGATAGCTCCACCGTAATTGATATTCTGCTCTCTCCGTGGGGTTTATATACTGTATTTTAATTTTTTTTTTAATCTGTGATGATGTTTTTATTCTAATAATAACTTTTTATTTTTTTATAATGCCTGTTTTTATTCACTTGTTGTTTTATTTTAATTGTTGTACGCCGCCCAGAGTTACTTTGTATGAGATGGACGGCTATATAAATGTGATGTATAAATAAATAAAATAAACTAAATAAGGCAGATGCAGCTGTTAAAAAACCTTTCCCTGACCGCCCGCATGCATGTATGCAAGCACAGTTGCTTTGCTTTGATGGTGCTCACAGGGGAGACTGTTATCTGTACAAGCCCAACATTTATATACTTTGAAAAAGTAGCATGGAGCCTGTCGCCTTGCTTCCACTCAGGGGCACCTGAGGTACAGCCCCATGAGGTCTGTCATATAGCAAACTCCCATCATTGCTAATTAAAAAGACCTTAGGAAGATATTCCATCTTTTCCTCCTTGATGAAATTTGAGGTGTGGGGGGAGGGGGAGGCAGAAAAAGTATTGGGAAAATGTGGGAGATTGTCTGGATCCCCCTTCCCCCAATTCTGCAAATAAAGTCAGATGACTGGCCAATTGTCAGCCTACTAGGTAGACCAGACCAAGAAATCAACTGCATAGGAAGGCTAAACCTACTTTTATTGAGATGGGCTATAAGAACTGAATCTTGCAAGCCTGACTGTACTGTACCTCCTCCTTAGAGTTAAGTGAATTAAGGAGATGTCTGTCTGAGCCACTTCTGAATATTATCTGTCTGTTGTGGACTTAAACTATGTTTTACCCCTTGTCCTGGCAATGGCGCTTGCATATCTCTGTCCAGGTCATCTGCCTTACTCACTACACCACTTAACTTCTCATCTGAAATCACCTGCACTTTAAATCTTGAAGCCTGGTATTAACAGGTTTTGTCAGATACTGTAACTAAGCAGGCTAGCTTATCTTTTATTGTGCGTTCCAGGGCTAAGAGGTGATTGATTTTGTACAGAGGAAGCTAAAACCGACACTTCCCAGCAATTTGCCTATATTCAGATGTTGCATATTGTTCTCAGCTGTGAAGGTGATTATGTAAAACTACAAGAACTTTGGACTTCCCAACCGGCAATCAGCTTTTGAAATCGGGGGACAATGTAGAATAAGTGAAGATGAGATGTATCGTTTAAAACAAAAACAAGGAGCTTTATGACCTTCTCTAACCTTTAGCTTTAGGATGAATACAGTGAAATAGGTACTCAAATAAGATAATTAACAAACAAACAAAAGTGATATTCAAGGAGGATAACTCTGCTTTTTGGAACAATACTTTTAATCTCAATGGAATAGAATCAGAAGAAATCAACATGACATAACATGATAGTTGTCTTTTGAAAATAAAAATACTAGCAGCACATGAGATCATATTCAGCAATACTCTATTATTCTGGATCTTGTTGTGTTTCCATGGATTACATTTATTATACTACGTTAGGTTTAGAAGAGGTCTACTGTGACCTTCTCAGAACAATCTTGAGAAGCTTAGCAATGATTTGGCACTTGAGGCAGATGTGTTTGACATGAAGAATGCTGGGTTTTATTGATTTTTTTTTTTTTTTTAAGAAAGGGAATCTCCATCCATTGAACACTGTGGCTGACATGGACTGCCACCCCATGGTATTTGGGAGAACAGCACAAAAGTGCCTTCAGATTGGAAACAGAATCCACAATCCTGTGATCATTAATCATCAATAAATGAATTATTGTATTTATTGACTATATTTTTCCTCCTGCTTTTCCATTTAGATTTCACATCAATTAAAAGAAGGAGACAGGCCCACTTCTATGGAGTACAAACAGAAAAGGCAAGACACCCAAGAGAAAGGAAATAGAGGAAGCAATCCAGTTCTTCAAGACAGGTTGAAGCTATAAGTAGATGTTTATATCCAGTTTGTGCAGAATTAATTGCTGACTTATCTGTTACTGTCATGTGCTTGGTATATGAATATTCTTTAAAACGGAAGAGCAGAATGAAGCACCAAGCTGAGTTTAACATCAGATATGTCCTGATTCTGCATATGTTAACATGATCTGAAGTCAATCTGTGCAGCTCACAAAAATATTTATTTATTGAAATGTATATCTTCCCTGTATTTTTACAACTGAAGGCAGTGTACATAATGCTCCCTCCTATTATTTTCCCCACAATAACAGTGCTGTGAAGTGGGTTGGGCTGAAAGAGAATGATTGGTCCAAAGTCAGCCAACTGGCTCCTATGCCTAAAGAAGGACTAGAACTCATAGTCTCTTGGTTTCTATTCTAACACCTTAACCCAGTGTTTCTCAACCTCGGCAACTTTAAGATGTGTGGAATTCAACTCCCAGAACTCCCCAGCCAACATCACTGCCTTAACCACTATACCAAACTGGTTCTCAGTTGCACTGATGCTGTAGAGATGCTTTCTACAGTTGAAAGCCAAAGGTTTTTGAAAAAGCCAATTCACCTGGAAAGGTATGTAAGGAGGTGATGGTCTACTCCAGAATAGATTGTTATTTTCAAGTAGCCTGGCTTCTATAATCAAAGCTGACCACTACCAGCTGTGTTTGGGGAGAAGCTTTGCAAAATCTATCTTGTGGACCATTATGTCTTGACTTCAAGCCATTTCTTGTTCCCTGAAAATCTGAACCCTTCTCCTGACTCTGCTCACCAAAAAGCTGCCACTGGAAAGAAACTTTGCTCATCTCACTCAATGGGTGACTTATAGAAGTTTTCAGTTCTGCTTGCAATGTTATTGCTTTTGTATCAATTGTTTCTGGGTTTTGTCTTTTGTATACTGCACAGAATCACGTTTGTGTCAGGTGTCCATATAAATGCATAAATACATACATACATACATAAATACATCTATCTCAAGCCTTAGACAAGGCCAGTGATGGCAAAACTTTTCAGCTTGGTGTGTCAAAAATTCGGAAAATGCCTAATTTGACTCTGCTGGCATGTCACCCCTCCCCAACAAAAGAGAAACAATTCTTTACATATTCATTTATTAAAAAACAAATACAGTCCGATCATGTGTAGTGCTATGTATTATGTAAAGAAAGGTCAAATAATTACAAAAATGAAATATGAGTAAAACAAATTCAGTTTCTTTGGTAACTCAGACAGGGAGAATAGTTGTTGTCAGGTGTTGGTGAATGCTGGCGTGTCACCCAAAATGTCGTGGCATGTCACCTTTGACATGTGTGTCATAGGTTCACCATCACTAGACTAGGCGATGACTTTATGTATCAGTTGTACTGTGATTGCCTTGATTGATTCTGAACCTGGCCCATTTACAATTTTGGTAAAGCCTCCAAATCAGGAAGTAATCTCTTTTTGTTTTGTGTCATGATTGAAATGCTAATATCTTTTGTGATTTGAAAAAGTTACAAAAATATTTTCTTTTCCTTTATTGAGAGATAAGTTGCATCCAAGATTTCGGGGAAGAAATAGCGAACTGAAGTTGGCTCCACTAAAAGTGAAACCGACGACCACGGTGGAATGAAGAGCCGGTGAGTAGACCAGCTCTTCATAATTCCTCTCCGAACAAGGAGAGGACTTGAGATAGCCCACAAGTGCTCCAGACAGTTGCTCCTCACAAGGACACTGCAAGACAGTGGTCTCTGGAGGGTTTAGAGCTCTGGGAGAGGAGGGAATAGTCAACTTTTTGCTCAAACCATGTCCGGCACCTTCAAAAGGACACTGGGTTCTCATACTTTCTAATCACTTTTGAAATTGCTTGTTAACTGCTTTTCAGCTATTAAGAACCTTAGGATCAACAAGTCTGAAAACACCAGGTGAGTTTCCTTCAATCCTTAGTAAAAGAAGTTTTAAATACAATTTTAAGGACTTAATTTTTTTTTTTTGAAATAAACAGCAAAAGGGTGATTAGAACTTTGATTTTGGAAAGTTACAAATGGACTAAGAATGTAGATGGATTTGAAATAAGATTTTGGAATTAATCATAAGAATCATTGCCTTGGGAAAATGCTTTTGTTCTGAATTCTCTTTAAAAAAAATGATAGGATGAGACTTTGAAAGTTGGACACTAGAGGGAACCAGAAGGAACGAAAGATTACAATTAAAGGATCAAAGTTAAAATAGATAAGTTGTTATCTCTGGTAACCCTTAATGGACTTTTGCTGATCAGGACTGAGCAATGAGGCTTCAAGGATTTGTTTATAGGTAAAAGATGGAATATAGGAAGAAGAGATGATTTGTTGTATTTTAAGAGAAGGTGATAAGTTAATAAAATTGTTTATACTTGTGATGAAGGGGAAGTCATTTCTTTATATATTTCCTTTCTTTTTCTGTACTATATTCTTATTTTTTCTTTCTTTTCTATTTTTCTTTTCTTTTTTTTCTGCACTTTCTATTTCTGTTCTCATTTTTTTAGTTTGTATTAGTTTTTATCTTTGTAATTGTAATTTTTAATAAAACTACTATTAAAAAGAAGGAAAGGTAAATTGCATCCAAAGTAAGCATGTGGTCCCATATAAGATAAATAAGGGGGAGAAGAAGGCAAAGACTGTGTTAAGCCTCTGTGAATTCCACCTAAAAGAAAGATCTTTTACATCTTTTACATCATTTAGTTCACACTGATTAGCTTCTCTATAGTCCTAATTACAGTGATGCCATTCTGTTTATTACAGCCTTTGGCCATAATAAAGATTAATTATTTTGTCTGTCTAGTATTCTCACTCTAAATTAACTTTCTTGGCCATCAGTTATATTGTAGCATAAGCCACACAGGATTGGTTTCATGAAAATGTCATATATGAAAAGGAATGACTATTTTTTAAATGACACTATTGAAGGGACATTAAATAAAGGAGCAAATATTTTCCAGTAGCCAATCTCGCCATTGAAAAAGTAAGGATTTCAATGCTATTTGCAGAAAAAGAACAAGCAGTTTTGGTTCAACTCTAACTTAGAAAGAAACAGGACAAGACAAAAAACAGGAATTCCTGAATTTGTCATCTTCAGTCTGTAATGGTTCCTCTTGTAGAAGCTTTTGGTTCATTCAATACTCAGTTTTCCTGTCATCATCTGACACTGAGATAAAATTCAACATTTTGGCAGGCTTTTGTAACAAGATTTAAATCCATGACTCTGTGTGTATGCGTATAAAACGGTGGTCCTCCATACAAAGACAGTATCATCCAATTCAAGTAACAACTGAGAAATCTTTAGGCAAAAATACCAGGAGACGATGCTGAGTGGGCTGATTGTGGGTGAGGAATAGTAATGGAAATAAGAAATAATGAAGTGGCCAGACTCCTAAATAGGGAAATGCCACGTTATAACCTCTCATTGCAGATCTTACATATTGTATATTAGCACATATTTTTATAATAAAAAAATATAGAAAAAATATGCAGACTTAATTCTTATCTCATGTAAAAGAATCTACTGGATAAATCCTTACTATTTTTTGGTGTTAAACAGCAACCCTATGATTAAGTGTCAGGGTACAGTTCTTATAAGTAAAGGGAAAACATTGATGGTGATTCCCACAGACCCTCATCTCTCACACTGTCTTTTATTATCTGCTCTCTAGGTGGTCAAACACAGTTTCAATGTGATCCATGTCCTCCCATTTTTGGTTAGAATAAAATTTCCTCAAGGTTTGAGTGCAAGCGGGTGCTGTTCTGTTTAGAGTTTCTCGCTTGTTGCTAGAATAATATATAGTGCCTTTGAGTCAATCTCTGGACTTGCCCCTGTAGTGTTCTTGGCAAGGTGTTTCAGAAGTGGTTTGCCCTTGCCTGCCTCCTAGGGCTGTGAGAGAGTGATTGGCTCAAGGTCACCCAGCTGGCTTCATGCCTAAGGCAGGACTAGAACTCACAGTCTCCCGGTTTCTAGTCTGGTGCCTTAACCATTCCACCAAACCGTCTCTCAATAGGATAATAATAAATATATAATTAAAAAATAGGATAAATTTATCCCCCTCCCCCATGCCAGCTACAACCATGGAAGCTATTACCATGAACAACCCATAGATGACCACTCTCCTTGCATGTAATTATGATAATATTTTTAAAAAAATTATTTAAGTAATATTTTCTCCTTTATTCCAGTGCTTCAAATTCCAGATAAAGGCAGACTCCATAAAACGTGCTAGGTTTTGCCATCATTACCTTGGAGGGAAGTCAGGTGGGCACGGTGATTTGAAACAGAAGCAATTGAGGCAGGATAGGATCAGCAACTGGGCATCATGTTTCATGCCATTGTATGCATGAAACATTGTGCCCAACAAAAGGATGGGTGGATGAGAAAGGTCTATAAATCATAGGTCTATGATTTAGGCCATTTAGGCCATCATGTCAACCCCCTTGCTCAATGTAGGAATTCAAAATATTTATTTATTTTATTTGTTAATTAAATTTATATGCCGCCCATCTCCCCCAGATTAAAATAATATCTTCTAAAACAATAAAAAATGCTATTAATCCAGTGACACCATTGCAATAGGAGGCTGGATCCAGTTTCAAAGGAAACAGGTCCTGGGAATTCTGGCTGAAATAGCACTGTTTCTGCCACCCATTTAAAAGGAGCCAGTGAAGATGATCCATGCAGCAAGCCCATTCATCTCAATTCTGAAGCAAGGCAGCACAAAGAAGGATCTCAGAAGTGTAACAGAAACACAATAATGATTTGGGGAACTGTGTTTAGAAAAAGAGACTTTAGTTTCAGGGCGTTCCTGAAACATGCCTGCCATTCGTTCCTCTCCTACCCAGCATCACCTACTGGTGGGGAAAACAACCACCAATTGTTCCCACGAGTGTGGAGGAGCAGGTGTGTGGGACTCTGGGTGTTCTTTCAGTGCAGTGTGATTGTATTCCAAAGTTCAAGCCTAATTCTTAATATTATTTATTTATTGCTGTGGAAATATTGATCTTCTGGAAGATTGAGAGATCAATATTCTTCTTTGTTTCCTGTTACACCACACAGACTTGCCCGGTTGGGAGTACTATAAACCAGTGTTGGAGCAATCCCTCCAGAACATTACTTGCAGCTTTACTGAAGCAATCAGAGAAGATAGGAAAGATTTTTTTAATACCACTGCCTGCCTTCAAAATGCTCTCATCCAGAGCTGGGGAGGTGGACAAAAGACTGCATCTGAACATACTCCAGCAGTTCGGACTGAGAAGAAAAAGGTCTTGTCATGGCAGGCCATAGATAGGTTGGAGGTGGTAGCCTTTTTTCTAATCCTTCAACAAATATGTTCAAATTGCTGGTCAGGATGGGCTTCCACTGAGGTAGGAAGGACTGCCAGTCTTCCTGGCTTTGCCTGATCACGCACATCTGAAATACTTTGAAGCTGGTGGCCTGCATTTTTGCTAGCTGTATGGAATGGTTTGTGTGCTTGCTCTGATCTGGCTGCAGGGACTGACAAGGAGTGTGGTGGATACTAAACTGGAAATAGTAAACGTTCAAGAAATATGGCCCTTTTTCTTGCAAGCATAACATTCTGCATTCCTGAACGCTCACTATGCTTACGTTGCTCACCATAGCCCTATCATGCCCATGAATGATTTGGCTTCTGCGAGCTGGTTGAAAAAACTCTGATTCCTGCTCATCTTGAAGCATGAGCGCATTGGAAAAATCTGCATGACAGATTTCTTTCACATGTTGTGATGCAGTTGCTGTTGCCAAAGCTTTTTTCCTGAGCTGCAGCAAGGGTCAGATTTGGTTCAACAAGGAGGCGGTGTTGGGTCGCTTCCTCTTTAATTCCACAAATAAAACAACCACAAAGCAGGCCATCTCTGAATTCACAGAATACAGCAAAGTGCCGGGGTTGAGCCAGATCATCTGTTCTGTTTTCACTGTCTTTGGGCCTTTCTTTAACATTTAACCTTTGCTAGGTAACTGATTACCATGGGCAAAGACGTGCCTTCAGCAGGACGACAGCTTCAGCAGACCTGGAGCTTGGTGCATCTGACGTAGTAAGTCAATGAACATGAACAATTTTTTTAGCTCCGCAGACCATCAAAAAATTGTGTGTCTGGTTTGGGCTCTCAATTTTGCTAATTTCCAGGAAAAAAAAAATACTAACTTCCAAGAAAAAAAAAAAGTATTTCTGTGAGCCCCATGAGGCTGGCTGGGTCAGATCAAATTCTTCAGTATGATCTAATATACCAATTTAATATACACAATAGTAGATTGAGGAGAGGCCTAGTCCCTGGTACCTGCCACAACAATAATAAAAAAAGCCTTTGCCAGTAAAAAAAAAATACACCATCATCATCATCATGTATTGACTAGTCTGTACTCAAATTAGCAAGAAATTGCAGAGCCTATGAACAAACACTTATTGACAGTAATACAGGGAATAACTGAAGTTCTCTATCGTAGGCTGTGCAAAAAGAAATAAACCAAACTCTGCCTGACTCCATTAGCTATAGCAACAATCATAATTTCTCCCAGCCTTCAACTACCAACAGGTTGCAGCCTTGTCTTAATGCAATGTAATCTTAACTCTTCTCATAGAACACGGCTTTTTTGCTTGTAATCTATCTATCTATACACTACTAAAACTCTCAGTGTTTGTCTGTCTGTAACCTTCAGTTAGTTGAAACGGTGCATAATAACACAACAATTTTTGAATCAAGGTACCTCAGATCAGCTAATTTCAAGAATGCTTACAAAATCTGGGACCTATTACTCCCATGGAATTGAAATTTCAAGGATCTTCAGACCAGTTGTATTGCCAAAGTTGTGGCCACTGCAGTGCTGCTGCACCACCATGATCAACCATGGTCACATGATCATGATTTCCAATGCTCCCTGCCAGCTTCCCACAAGCAAAGTGAATGGGGAAGCTGGCAGGAAGTTGGAAATCGCTTCTGCTCCTACTGCTTTTTTGCCTGGCCGTGGTCATTCTGTCTATCTCTTTAGGTAAGTAACTTTTGACTTATTGAGGTTTGTTTACCATTACAATTATTCTTCTATTTATGATGCATAGTCTTTTTACATGATGATAGGACCATCCAGTATTGGGCTAAAAAATATATGGTAAGCCTAATTATGCCTTGTGGGCAGAGAGGGGGGACATCATGGTCAAGAGATGACACCAAATGTCATCAGGAAGTGGCAAGGAGGAGAGGGAACAAGCATAGGATGAGGCCAGAGTCGTATGACTACAGGATCAAAGAGTCAGAATGAATACCATGAAGAAGGAGAGACAGAGGAGGAGAAGTACGCACGTCTCCAGAATGACAAGAACAGGCACAGAAGACAGAGGAAGAGACAAAGGAGCAGAGAAATGCACATCTCCAAGATCACAGAGAAGGAACCAATAGCAGAAGAGATGAAGAAACAGAGGATGAAAGCTCTGCACATCTCCAGAATGACAGTGAAAGGCACAGAATGAGAAGACAGGAAGAGACAGAGGAGGAAAGGGAAGATCAACTCGAGAACATGTGACAAAGAGTAATTGCTGTGAGAGTTGCTGACCACAACAATGCCTGCCTTCAATGACAAGACCCCAACAGAGAAAGATGAAGGCAAAATGCACGACTCACATGGCATAATATGTGCTATGATGGACTGTTTTAGCTAATTCAAGGTTACAAACACTGAGAGTTTTAGTACTATATAGATGATAGATAGATTCTGGTCACATCACACTGCACTACCTTTGTCTCAAAGGATGACTCATCGGGTCATAGGTTGTCTAGTTATTGCTAATGCCAGGGCAAGCACCTTGGACTTGAACTAGATATCTGTGATGCTTATGCATCTACAGAATTAGCAATGGCTTGTAGATTTACCTCATGGTCCAGGGTTGTAGACAAATATTTCTAAATGCCTACGCAGAAAAACTCACAGGAGAGAGCAAACAAGAATGTTGTAATATTGTTTTACTGACTACAGATGGTGCAACAAAAAAGTTTGTTCCAGGAAAAAAAGCACTCTAGGTTGTTTTAGGTTGTCAGAATGATGGGGAAAGATCATTATGAAATATAGGAGCATCTGGAGAACACCAGGGTGAGAAAGTCTGCCTTGGTAGATATGAAATGAAATATAATAATCTGTGTATTATTATTACATAATATATCGTGGAAGTTTGTTTACATAATAATTTCGGAATATAATGTTTTCTGCCATTCAGCCCAGGCAGATGTGGTTATGTGAATACACCTAAGATTGCCTTCAAATCAACTTCAAACTCCTCCAAGTCAGCTTAAAACTCAGGATGGAGTTAGTAGTTAAGGGTGTTGGACTAGATCCTGGTCCACACTCAGCTATGGAAGTTCACTTTTTCTCAGCCCAATCTACTCTCAGGGTCATTGTGGAAGAGGAAAATAGATGGAAACATTTATGTATACCACTTTGAGGTTCAGGATCTAAAATAATAGAAAACAATAAACATGATGAAAAATTAAAATTTGGAGCCAAAATATTTCTTGAACGCAGAATATACATGTTTAATTGTTTTATATTAATCTGGTTGGCCCCAGATATCAACAGGGTTCCTTATCGCATAACGATATCGTTTTTTGCTTTTCTTTTTTATTGTTAAAATTTGCTCAATGAAAGGTTTTGTAGAACCGGAACGCTTGTCTATAAATCCTGGCATTTAAAAAAATAAGGATATTGTTTCATTGCAGGTTTAAGATTTTTCTTATAGACCATCACAGCTTATTCTTTATATTTATTGTTGCACATGATTTTACTGATTTCCACCTAACCCTAATCCTACTTCATCAGAGGGTTGTTATCTGATACATGTTATCATCATGCAGCCTGCCAAGCAGTCTTATGTAGTCTGCCGGCATTTTAAAAAAAGTAATAAATTCACCACCACCACCATCATTGCCCCAAAAGATGCACCACTGAGCACTTCCAATCTCACTGCTGCTGTCAGCTCCAATGCGGCGGCTGCTCTGCTAGCTGCTGAACAGCTGAGTGCCAGGTATTCCTTTTAATTTATCAGTGTGGCCGTTTCCCCAGGCCTGTTCTAAACTGTGGAGTCCTTGGGGTTCTCTGAGCTTGGTTCTTTTCTTGCAATCATTTCATTACCCGGCTAGGTAACATCTTCAGTGCTAAAATGAGCACTGAAATGGTCCATGAGCACCAACTAGCAGTCAGAAGACATGATAAAAATTCCTTAATCTCACAACACATGGAAAGACTCAACCATAGTTTTAACTGGGAAACTGTCAGCATTTTAGACCAAGCTAAATCCAAATATGCAAGAGAATTTTTGGAAGCCTGGTATTCAGACAAGGCAGCAATTAACAGACACATAGAGATAAACAACATCTACATATTATTCAAAAGAGACAAAAGATCAGAAGATGCCTCACCAGCAATCAATCACCAGCAATCATCACCAGCAATCATCACCCAGATAAGCAAAGGTTACCACCAGGCATGCAATCAAGCAGCAAACAGATGCTAATCAAAGAACTACCAATGGAGCAAAACAACCCCCCCCAGCCCCACCAGCACTGGCAAGGCAGGCCACAGCATATAAATTGAGAGCAAACCTCATCCCATTCTAGCACTGAAGATGTTACCTAGCCAGGTAATGAAACGTTTGCAAGAAAAGAACCAAGCTCAGAGAACCCCAAGGGCTCCACAGTTCAACCCTGAGCTACACATATTCGCCTCTACTGGTCTAAACTGTCAACCTAAGAACAGATTTTTTTGTTAACAAAGAATGCCAAAGAATAAACCAAAACAACAAGTAATGCATATTTTGTCTGGCTATGGACAGGACAGGTGAAATCTGAAACCAGAATATTTTCCACAGCAGTGTTTCTCAACCTTGGCAACTTTAAGAGCTTTAAGCTGGCTGGGGAATTCTGGGAGTTGAAGTCCACACATCTTAAAGCTGCCAAGGTTGAGAAATGCTGTTCTATGGGAAAGGTTAAATCAATGTTATCTAGCTAGTCTTCTTGTTGTGCTCGTTTTTTTAATATGTAAACTGTGCATGAGGCCTTTTTGTGTGTGGTTGTGTGCCTTTGAGTCAGCCTTGATGTCTGGACAAGCCCCTGCAGTTTTCTTGGCAAGATTTCAGATGTGGCTTGCCATTGCCTGCTTCCTGGGGCTGAGAGAGAGTGACTGGCTCAAGGTCGCCCAGTTTCATGCCTAACACAGAACTCACAGCCTCCTGATTTTCAACCTGGTGCCTCAACTACTCCACCAGACTGGCTCTTGTGCATGCGGCCAGTCCTGATTAAAATCAGATATGCACAGTGAGGCTGAAAGTTTCCCCTCAAGTCACATTGTTCCATTTTGCACACAACAAGCAATGAAAACTCTGCTAATGCCAGTTGAGGAGTTTGATTGTTTTAAAAAAAGTTCTGCTTGATAGAATAGTATTGGGGATTTTGAAAGCTGCATGGGCTTCTCACCTATATACGTTAATATGGGATAGGAGGGACAATGAACTCTACATGCCCAGGATTTGCTCGGACCCATTTCCACACTGGATCAGTTTGGTAACGTGGATTTGGAAATCCTTCCTCCCCTCAAATCTAAGTTTTGATCTTAGAATTAATAATATTGTATGATGGCAAATAATCATGTTCTCCTTTGTATGAGGAAAGGAATGTTCCAAAATTAATAGCAATGTACTATAATTAATTGAAAAAACAGATACTGCTTTGTTCAAGAGTCCGTTTAATATTAACATACAGATCTTGTAGTTAAGACATGCAGCTACAAGGGAGGTATTAATGCACAATACAGACATATGTTAATAAATACCCCGTACCATATGTAAACCTATATGTTTAACCAATGCCCTGCCTGTGGAAGATCTGAAGAACAGTCACATTATGACACATGTTAGTATGTCAAACTCTGAATTAATGCTATTCTGCAGAATAAAACAAGCCATCGTTTGTGTTATATTAGCTTCCACAGATGGAATCTATTTGGCAAATTATGAAACAGTTTGTTAAGCTTTTTAGCAGTCTGTTTCTTTTCAAATGAAACGATACTTCTATTCTTAAAAAGAACATTTAAGAAATGAATTAGAACCATTTATTCCACCTTTTATAAAACCAGAGATTCAAGTCTTATTAACATCTACAGTATCTAGTTTCTCAGCCTTTTTCAATACAGTAGAAAGACATACATATCATCCTGCTGACCAGATATTCAAAACATAGACATTTGAAATCGGTGTGTGTGCACACATGCACGTGTACATGAAATGACAAAGGCAAGGTCGTGTCAAGATGAACCACTTTTGTATGAGCATTGTTATGTTCTATGCACATATGAAAAAGGTGGAGCTTGTGGCATAATTGTGCAATGCTGATCTTTTAATTCTGATGAAAGTTTTGGATCCCGAGAATGCATTTACTTTTCATCATGAATATAATGTTACATATGTGTATTTATGTATCTAATCCTGCAAAATCATATATTTAGTTTTAAGGCCGCATCACATTAAACTATGGGTGGTTTTAACAATGGTTTGTCAGACAAGCCATAGTGGGGGATACATATAAACCACAACCGCATGATTTATAAATCACAGTGTCTGGGTTCATTCTAAATGCTATGCCAAATATTTTGTGCTTAGAACAAAACAAGCCAGAGTTTTGTTCTAATTGCTGGATGATTCTGACTGATGATGTCAAATTATTCAAAATGGTGAAAATCCCAGAGGACAATGAGGTGTTCCTAAAAGATATCTCTGGGGTTGATCAAAACACACAAAAAAATGGCAAATAAATTTCACCGTAAGTTTGAAGTCCACGTTGGTGCAAACATTTATCTGTTTTAACACACACAGTGATAGAATGTGAGCATGGAGTCATCTGCGGACTTTGCTTCAAATTGGCCCCATAGCAGGCAAAAACAGCTACTTAATAAATAAAACACTAAATGAACAAGAGGCTTAAGCTTCACACAGTAGAAATCACCTCCACCCATGGCCAGGTCGATCACCCAAATCTCTAGAGCAGTCTTTTTCTACCGTGGCAACTTGGCATGCTGGCTGGAGATTTCTAGGAGGTGAGGTGCACATGTCTTAAAGTTGCCAAGATTGAGAAACATTGCTCTAGAGAAAGTTAGGACAGGTTTCTGATGGTACAGGAAGGAGGAAGGAATATAATGAGGAGGTCTTGATATTTCTCTACCAGCCAGATATTCTGGCAATAGGGATCCTATTGTCCTCTCAAGCAGTATTTGGTCCGAATTCAGCAGAAACTATACTGTGTTTTATAATTTTTGTGTTTTAACTTTAGCAACTGATTACGCAGACTATTTTTGGAGTATAACCAAATCTCCCAGTAATCCTTCACAAGAGCAATTTGACTGAGACCCACATGCATCCTACCACTCATTTCTTGTTGCCCTCATGCGCTACCTAGTGACCACTCAATCAAAAGGCTGTGACTGGGGCTACTGATGGTGGCATGAATGCAAGATTCAGTCTGAGTATAGGATGGACTTGTTGATTCTGTCATGTTGCTCCAGAAGGCAAGGCAAGAAACAATAGGTTTAAATTTCAAGGAAATAGATTTCAACAGGACATCAGGAAAAAAATCTGAATGGTAAGAGCTGTTCTTCAATGGAATAGGCTGTCTGGGAAGTGGTGGACTCTTCTTCACTAAACAGTGGGTGACCATCTGGCAGGGATGTTGAAGTAGTAGATGCCTACACTTAGTGGGCAGTTGGGCTAGGTGAGAGTCAAAATCCTTTCCAATCTCTCTATGATTCTTTCCTTGACTCCCTATCTCTGTGACAGGACCAAAGGATCAAAAGTTTTTAAATCTTTCCTCTTTTTGGTGTAGCTGCTATGACACCTCCCCTTGAGTATAACACTGGAACAATAAATAAAGACTAGATTGTCACAAGGATTTTTATTTGGGTCAGGGCAGCTTAAAAACTGTCCACCAAACTCAGGTGAGTAACAATCTATCTTAAATTGTCCCAGTTTAGGGCTTTACTCTGAATCAGAAAGCAGTCCTAATTTGCACCTGAGTGCAAGGAAGTAGGTTTATCCCAGTCAGGTGTGATAGTAAAAGCATGCTGCATGACACACAAAAGAAATCTAGAGATTGAGCCTAAGCATATCTGTTGCTGCTATGAATGAACGAAAACTAAGACCCATATAAAGAAGACAGGTTGGCTGGAATTGAGGGACCAAATGCTTGTGCAGTTTGACCAGTTTGGTACACCAGCAAGAAATGGATAACATCAGAGCCTTTGTAGCCATTTCTTTCCTGAGAATGCAAGCGTTCATACACATCTGGTGATTATACCATTACATATTGGTATGATGTATTGGTAGTAGCCATACACAAGGCTCTATACTTAAATATCTTTTTTTTTTCTTAATGTAAACATGCTTCCAAAGATGCTAGCAGGTTTACTAATAGAAATATATAAAGTGATCCCTTTACAGTGTTCCAATGTCATTTGAACTTTCCATATAAGCCTGAATAAAGACATGATCTGAGAAACATACTCAACATTTCTTTAATTTTCTTTTTAACAGGGAGAGAGCATGAATGGGACGGTTTATTAATGTAGACATAATATTGTCTTGAGAGCTTTGAAGAATGCAAGAGGAGGAATATCCAGTACCAGAATTCCATTGTTATTGTTTTCTTTAGCCAACTTGATTTTATCATGGGTGTTAATTGTTGTGAGCAGAATCCAAACAGCATAAAATCTGACTTTTCTCAAGAATCTGAGGTTCTCGAACATGAGAAATGTTCTCTGATGGCATTTCAGTCAGTTTGTTTTAAAATTAGATCTGTTTAAGAAGACTCTAGTGAACTCAGCTTTGCATTTCATTTTCAGTAATAAGCAACCACTTTGATAGTAACCACAATATCAGTCAGATATCTGCAATAGTTTTATTACTTTATTTCAGAAAAGCTATCCAAATCTTGTAATGAAAATAATGAACATAATTATTCATACTTTAACCCCAGTTCTTCTGCTGCTTCTTTCTTCTTCTTTTGCAAAATATAGAATTGAATATAATATAGGTAATTTGCCTCTCATCCTATATTTAAGTCACTGCTCCATTTCCACGTTTCTCTGGATAAAAGTTAGTGCACTATTAAATAAACTTTCCTTCCATTAACTATACAGAAAGTAGATAATCTCCAATTTTCAAAGAACCTCATGGTTTCTAGTTTTCCAGACAAGATATTGACCAATAAGGCTCTGAAGATATGATTTTACCCAACTGCTGAAGTTGCTACTGCAGATAGTATCTTGCCTGGATTATTGTAGTAGTTTCCTGGCAGGTTGCCCTGAGATTGTTCCCCATCTTTAGGTTCAAATTCATAATTATATGATTCATGTGGTTCTGGACTTCTATCAACTTACCCTACAACTTCTTTTCACCAATCTTTACAGTATCTGGGTCCCCAGAAGTGATCTCAGGTTAAAAGGTTGGTGCTGATTTTTCAAGCACTACTGGAACATCTAGCTATGTGAATAATGTGTTTTTCCACATGTTTATAATGGCTATTTCACATTGTAAAGCCTTCTCCCATATGACACCTAGTTGTGGAATAGATTCCCCTTGAAATTATGTCTCCAGACATAATTAAAATGCTCCTTTTTTCAGGAATTTTATGAAATCAGATGAATAATACTGGTAGTACTATGCTATACTGTGGATGGATGATTTTTTTATTGATTTTATTGTTACATAATTATTTGTTTATACTGCATTGTGGTTTGTCTTGTATTACACTTAGATGTTATTCCATACTAAATAAAAGGACTATGACTACTATTACTGTCAAACACATAATGTCTCCTACATGGGCTGTCAAAACTAAGAAGGTCCTGTCCTGGGACACCCCATTTAGAGGATTTTCACTTCCTGTCTATAACTGGGAAATTGCTTTTTTCCATGTGGTGGTGGTGGTGGTAATGATGTGATGATGACGACAATGTTGATAGTCTTAGTATTGTTTACAAACAAGAACTTTCCAGTGTCTTAGGTAGCAGTCTCATATTGCCTCTGATTTGGTCCTCTGAATTAGAAATACTTGAGATATTTAACATGCAACACACTTGCTCTATTATTATTAGATTTTTATCCAATCTTTTTAATACATACATACATAGTCAACTCAAGGTGGCAAATGTACCTAATACAGGTAGTCCCAGTTTAAGACTGAGGTCTGTTCCCAAGGTCTGTCCTTAAGTTTAATTTGTATGTAAGCGGGAATAGTATTATTGTATAATACTGTATAAGTAGTATTGTGTAATGAACTCGAACCAGTGTGTATTTAACTTGAATCATTGTATATTTAACTTAAATTTTGCTACGGGGTTGGATAAATATGTGGCTCAGTGTATTGTAGGAATGTACATCTCTTGGTATGCTGTGTTAATCAGGCAATCATTTGTTGGGCATAGGATGTATGTGAATACAGGAATTGTGCTTTCTTAATCTGGGTTTGGTGCATTTTGTGAACTAACCATAGTGTTATAACTTTGTGGGTTGATTCCTCTAATTATGCAATTCTTGATCATTGCGAGTTATACTGTGCTATCAATTTGGTGTCCAATGCAATATTTTAAATAACAAAAGACTGATTGTTGACCATAATAAAGTTTTTCAACTTTCAAAGTACAAAGTACTGGGGCCAGTAATAGTCTATGTATTGTCAACTGAAGTAAGAGAGACTGGAGAAAATATTGTTTAGGAATGTGCAACTATATTACATAAAGCATAGCTTTATATCCACTCATTCTTGGTGTAATTGCTGCCTTCAGAGTTATTTTAGAGTTGCTTTGACATATTTAGTTTTATCTTAGGAGTGGATATGTTTTCAAGCTGATAATACTGCTGTGAGCTGCCTTGGTAAATGCAACTACAAGTTATAATAGCAAGAATAGTTCAAAACAAACCTCCTGAACCATATTGAAATGTGCTATATGCCTATGGTTCTCTTTCGCCTATTAAAATGTCCAGCAATGACTCTTTTGACTCCTCCAGATTCACATGCTCCTGTTTTCTAGAATATCTTGGTATCTGAGCAAGAAAATGCATCACATTAGCATGGAGACTTATGGCAGCTGTAAATGGTCTACTGCCATGTGGCTTTCTCAGAGAAGAGCAGAATCAACCCAACATTTTTCGGTGGTAAAGAAAGGTTGAAAAGTTCATATGCAATCTAATTGTTAGCCCTTCGAGGTGGTCCAGACAAGAAGCACACCCAGAAGTACTATCCCTATCTTTATTGTAAGGTTACATTAACAGAATCTTACAAGTCTGAAGTATGTCTCTCCCCGTCACCTTTACAGTCCAAGAAACTAGGGAGGGTCCCTTCTGAGATGTTTGCCAGGTCCCCATTCCTTCTGTGGGCTCAGCTGCCTCTTATCTGACGGTTGCCTAGTCTGCAGCTCTTCCTCCTATTTCTCAAGGTTATTCCTACATTACACTAAGGTATTCTAAGATCCAGACTAGATTATAACATCTAACATATAGTTTTTCTGTTAAAAATGGCAGCTGCAGGATGCCCAAACCAGATGAAGACAGTAATAAAAGGAGAGAAGGGGCTTTTGCCCTGTCAATTTTCCTCTGAAAATCTCCCCTTCCCCCAGATTTGATCTTTATCTCTGGATATGTGCAAGTGGTAGTTTCATCATTATGGGAATTACTAAATGGAGAAAGAACAAACCCCTCCCTCCACAGGGGTGATATTCCTATAGATGTATCTCTGAAGGAAGAAAGATAAAATATCTAATGGGACATTGAAATATAGTGCTTGTTTGCCTGGCTTGCTCTGTTAATAGAAAGGCTAACAAACTGATTCCTCTTCTGCAAAGTGCTTCTAAACAAGGTATTTGAGGTGGGAAGAGGAAAACAAACACCAGCAAAGACGTCATTCCCTCGAGTTATGTTGAAATTCTGGGAACTTTTATTCACAACAACCCCATCTGGGATACAAGTCATTCCGTTACAAGGTTAAAAAGCATTTCATCTGAAAAAACAAACACAGTCTTGAAAAAAAAAGGCAACCAAGTTAATAACCTCTGGCAGGACTTGAAATAAAATGAGTTGGTTGCCAAGGACAGCGTAAATTGATCCTGGCATAGGGGAGTATTATCTCTAAATCCAGGGAGCCTCTTTGGTCTTACCCTATGCCAACCTTGTAACACTACTGGGAAAGCTGATTGTTGTAATTGTTGTTTGTTTACTACGACTACTATTACTACTACTAATCAGGAATGAAAAAAGCTATATGAACAGTTTTTGTACATCTGGTACAAAAGCTTTTGTACATCTAGTACAAAAGCAGGTAATAATTTTGAACTGCAAGTCTGGATGGACATTATATAAACACATAGCCGTTTTCCCCCCTGCAATTATCACTTAAAGAAGTGAGAGCACTGCCTCTGGTCTATCTTCTGGAGAAAAGAGAAGTTTTCATATTGCCCACCTGAAGCAGGCCATATGCAGGCAAGACTGCAGTTGCCATGCTGGTAATGGGTGGTGTAAAAAATAACAAAGCTTCCGGGGCTGCTCAAAATTAAGAGAGGCTACCAGTGGTTCAAAGGAAGTGGTTGCCCACATGTGAGCTACACAGATAAGGAGTTTTGTATTGTTTCTTTGGATTGGGCTATTCTCCTGACCTTGATTTTTATCAATGGATTTCTATGCATGCAAATAGACATGATTGTGAGAATGGTTTCAAGTCCGAGACCTCAGATCCCTGTGAAAGTGATGAAGGATAGCTTGATGGTGATAGTTTGCTGGTGAACTACACAAGTGATGCTAAATAGCAGCAACAATGGCCATCATCTCATATCCATAGAAGGTTCGTGTTGACTAAATGACATTACCTCCTGGTTATTTATTCTATCTGTTAGTTGAGCCTCCTTTGACTGCTGTCTTCCACTGTTGGATTTCAACCCCATAATATCCATGTCCTATTAATAGGATACAATCCACTCCAGTAATGCATCACCTGAAGCCAAGTATAATGAGGATTATGAGAATTCAAGTCCAACATAGCATTAATATTGGTATCCACCACAGTGCTGAAGTAGCAGAACTCATATTTTTGTTGCTACCTTGTAATATACATATAGGAACACAGGAAGCTACTTTTGATTCATCTAGATCAGTGTTTCAAAACCGTGGCAACCTGAAGATGTGTGGACCTCAATTTCCAGAATTCCACAGCCAGCAAGGCTGGCTGTGGAATTCTGGGAGTTTAAGTCCACACATCTTCAAGCTGCCAAGACTGAGAAACACTGAGCTACCTTGACACTGTGTGAACTGACTGTCTTGAGTGGGACACTACAATAAGAATGTATTACTCACTGGATAATTAAGAGATGAGAAAGGACATGCTTGCATATTTATATTCATTTTGCAACCTGATTAGGGAATGTCTTTTTCAAATCCATTCTTCTTGACCCATGAGTGCAAAAATGAGTCTGGCAGTGCAAGAACTGAGTTTTCATACTAGAGAGAAACAATATGTCAACATAGATCAAGTCCCTTCTGAAGCCATCAAAAGGATGGTCAAAAATCCTTTGATTCAGAAAAGTGAGAAGAAAAATTTTCATCCTCCTAGAATTTAACTCTTGAGCCCAGATCTGTTCAAGAACTTTACTCTCTGTGTACTACAATGTGTATATGTCTTCATTCTTGTCTGTAATAAAGAGATTAATCTTGCTCAGTCCTTGAGCCTTCTGCCTAGTAAACCAATTCCTGAAAAGGGTATAAATTTTCTGGAGAGCCAAAATTTACAGCTGCCTCACACAACAATTTTGTTTTAAAGAGTACAAAGGAAATTAGCTGGCTTATACCAGGAGAGACCAGCCATCCATCTCACTCAGTATGGTCTACTATAACTGGTAACTTTTCTAAACTTTCCATCTTAACTTGAGATTACAGGAATTGAACCTGGGGCCTTCTGCACGTAAAGATTATGTTCTGCAATTGAGCTATCCCCTTCCTTTAATATCACACTGCAACATTGTAACGCCTAAGTAAATACTACCCAGCAGTATTCAAAAGAAAAACTGATATCCACTAGCACATTTGAGCATGAACTATGCTCATTTCCTATTTTCTAACTTAAAGCCAAGCCAGACTGGTATGCCTAGGAGATTTTGTGAGCCTCAGATTTGCAAGATCTGAAGTGTCAGAACCTGCATCACCCAACTGTTGTTGTTTTCCATTGTATTGCATTCGTTGGGGGTTGGATTGATTTGTTTCTGCCACTTGTAACTAAGGGGGGCTGTTAATGGTTGTAAGGGGAGTTGGGAAGCAGCTTAACCATATATGGGCAATTTAGACTGGCTTGATTGCCGGCCAGGCAGCTAGGGCCCAAAGAACCAAGAAGAAGCTCGGGAGGAAGGAGAGAGGTCAACAACAGGTGAAGAGGAGTCAGGACGCCAGGCAATAAGGGGAGGGGGGATAAATAGAGGGAGGTTTACCCAAGGTATTAGTTTTAGCAATGTTCTGTTTACAAGCTACATGTACACCTTAATAAAGAAGTATTTGTCTGAACCAAGACTGGTTGCGTGAGAATACTTCAGAACTGAGAGTTGGACATCGTGGACTTGACATGAAGTCTAGGCTGAACTCCTTAAAGAAGTCTTTGGTCAAGAGAATCCAGGCTCAGAATTTGAAAAGGATAACAGTCATCTGTCATCTCAGAATCTGAACTGAACCATCATTCATTCAATCTTCCCTTTGAGAAATTCTCAGAAGAGAAACCAAGAATTCAACCAAACAGCAGGGTGACATTTTTGAGTTTGCTGCCTGGAAACTCTTGCATATTTGTGTGTCCTGAGATCACAATGTTAGAATGCTTCGAACTACCTGAATGTCAGTGTTAAATATTATTGTTGTTACTATTATGCATCTAATAAGAGCAAGGCCATGGACCCTTGATAAGAAGCAGAGAGTTATTGGGAAATATGAAAACACACACACAGACACAGGCACACACAGAAAAAACAAGATAGATCAGGAAGGCAGCAGTGCCAAGTTTGTATGGGAAAAGTATTACTATAAAATAGTTTCAGAAATAACCTGAAGGAGGAAAGGTGCTTGGTGAATCAGAATGGAAATCAAACTATATTCTGTATATTGAATGCTGAACATCTCAATATGAAGATGAACGAGTGACATATAAGGGATGAGTTGCAATGATATTATTGTTATCATTGGAAACTCACCCTTTATATGTCACTCTTTCACCTTCATACTGAGATGTTCAGCATTCAATATATACACACGCACACACTCTAACTACAACTGCTGGAAATGAATCTCTTGAATTCTATCTCATTTTTTTAATGTCAATAATCATCTGATGATTTGGGTGATAATCTATCATTCTTGGCTAGCTTGTTCTCTGGTGAACTTACCTTGATGATACCTTTGATGAATTCTTTTCTGCTCCCCATCATCCTGGGAAGCATGCCAGGAATCAGAACTCCTCGTAGGAGTCAGCCTCGTAGGCTATTCCCTACATGGCCACCTCCACTATTGGCCATTACTGACTGGATAGGAGAAAACTCTGCATCATAGAATATGGCCAAAGTACATGAATTGTATGTGGATCTGAATTTAATAGTAGGCTTTATTTTAGACATTCTGCACAGCATTGCTTTCACCATGGACCAGTAATGTATATAGCAGATCATCTTAGCTTCTTACCTAATTCCACTCTGCACAGCAATGATAATCTGTGAAGATCTGGATTTTGAATGAAGAATTGAATAACCTACTTCTTCTAGGGCTTTCACTGTAGTTAGCGGTAACTTAATCCTTCAGTGGGAACAGTACAAAATATACTTGTTCTGTGAGTAAAACTGCCTACACTGAATATTTTAAAAAGAAAATTCATTTTTGTGTTTTGTTAAAATGTATTTGATACATCTTAACTTGGGTACTTAAGAAAAACTTATTACATAACTTTTGACTAATCTTATATAATTTCCAGTATCTATTTCATTATTCTTTTAGAGTTCAAATCATTTTTAATAACTTCTGTCATCAAACATTTCCCTTCTGAATGTACAGTATTTTTTTAAATACATGGGAATAGTCTAAGCTATTTCCTATGGTTTTACTTATCTTTTTTATCACAGCGAGCACTGTGTTAGCTTATTTGGGAAATCAAATTGAAGTAATCTGACAATACCTAAGATGGAGAAGCAGGATTTCATAGTCAACACTCATTTCATGGAAATCTAATACATCCAACAGGATTTGTCATGTGCTAGACCCAAATCATTTCCAAATCAGTGATTGACAAGGCTTGGCCATCTGAATCTGCCTATACATTTCAGTTCAGAATGATCAGCAAGAATCTCTTTTTAGATATCAAGGCATATATTCATGAACTAGATTTTTGTATCACCATTCTAAGAGTGGAGGCACTGGGAAAAAAAAGCAGAATGAAATGATTTGTAAAGGAAAGCAATTAATCCTAAACTATATATTTTTACATTCAACATTTCCTCATCTTCCCATCTAATGTCAGATACACAATGCAGCCAGGCAACAAAAATGACTTAAAAATCAATGCTACAATTATCTTTTTGTTCATATGAACAATGTTAAAAGAAAGGATTAATTTCAACTGTTCCAGTGCCTTGCAAATCTTGAACATTCTTGCAAGCAGATGGGAATTATGGCCTTTCATTCCTCATTAACCAGTATTAGAGCTGAGTTGTAGGCATTCATTGACTGGAAACCAGGAGATGGTATGTCAAGACAGATTGGAGTTGGGGTGGGAGTTAGAACCTGGAGAACAAGCCAGAAGCTGGAGCCAATAAAGACAACTCTTGTCCAGAAAAAGTTCTTGCTTGGAAAGGAGATTTGTATTGCTTCTCCTGCTGAGAACAGCCAGTAGGCATACTGAGTGGGAAGAACATCTCCATACCTTGGTTGTGAAACCACTGCTGACAACCAAATACTGCTCATGGCTCTTCACATAGGGAACTTAGGCAAAGAGTAATAATATAGGCAATATTTTACCAATCTGTAGACATATATAATCTTACCAAGGAGGACATACTGTTGGCACTCTGCTGTCTGAGTTGAAAGACAAGATAGCACCTCTTCCAATCCCTACACAGAAGGTGACTTGAAATGGCAGTAGAATCTGAGATAAAGTTCTTAGTGCACTGAGATGGCAATTTAGTTTAGGGCTTTAGGTACTGTGAGCACTTTTCTTTGAGGACAAGAGCCACTGAGTACATTAAATATTGCTGAGAGGCTGCCACTGTGGCCTTGTGGTATCTATCAGTTGTGATGGTCATTGTACCTTGCTTAATGGTAAGGGTTCTACTAAATGATTCTAAGATGCTTATTCACTCCCTTGCTTACCAGACTACTAGTCAGCTGTGGAAATATATTAGTGTTATGATCTTCCTGAGCACTTCTCAGGACAATGTAGATGACTGGTCTACTGCTAGTAATATAGTCAAATGGTTACCTATTAAGAAAAGTAAACAATTGCATTCTCCATCTTTCTTACATACTTTTCAATTCTTTCACACTTATTCCTAAATACAAAATAACCTCTCTTAGGTTTCCGCCAAAACATGGGGACATATTATACTTTGTAATATGGATCTTTGCAGTGCAAGGGCCATTAGGAATGGACTACTGGGGTGGGTTATTGTGGTATGATGTTGATGATCCACAAAATACAGTAATTGAATAAGCTTCTTTACCTGTGACTATACAGCCCCATGCATTGATTTGCTTCTTTGATAGAAATGCACAAAGTGTGGATTCTGAGAATATATGCATACTGGCACATTGTTGGATGCAAAATATAGTCCTCTGCACAAAGATACATAAGGGAAAATTATTTCTCTATGGAGAAAAAGAATACCTCTCTCACGTTTGCCTTTTATTCATGACTGTTTTCTCATACTGCCAAATTGGAAAGTTCTTTCAACTTTGTATCAACTGAGGATGAAGCTTGTAGGCCTTATCAGTGTTATTCTGAATTGCCATGTACATTATTGTGTTTACAAGAAAACGTTTGGAAGTCCGTATCTGATGAGTGATAAGGTAGTGCCTTGGTAGACAAATGAAAATGGATAGCTGAGTGATGTGTTTATTTCAGCAGTGAGCTGAGGCCATTAAATCTGGTAAGAGGACGTAAATTGGTGCCCTCAAGTGGAGATGACTGCTATTACATCCAGGAAAGGAAAACAATTTTTTACTGCAATAAGTGTATAGCCCACAAAACATTTCTTGTAATAATTACTGTTCTAACAGGTGACCACTATATATTGATAACAGATAATAAATTAAAACAAAGTTGTCCCACATAAAAGAATTCTAAACATGGCCAGACTGTATTTTTAAAATTATGAAAAAAGTATTTTAAAATATACTAATGGGTATTTTCCCCCCAAATTTCTTTCCTGTTCACATTTATCATCATCATTGTCTAGATTTAGTGGCCACCCAATTCCAGAATTACTCTGGGTGGTTTACACTTAAAATATATATATATATATATATATATATATATATATATATATATTAAAAAATCTACATTCTAAATACTATAAAACAAAGTTATATTGAATCATTGGATGTGATAAGAAATCATTCATTCATTCATTCATTCATTCATTCATTCATTCATTCATTCATTCAATCATTTAGCTGCCCATATCCCTGCAGCATAATGCTGGGCAGCTCTGGATTCACCCTGTTCTTTTAATGATCAATCAGATCCCTTATTCTCAATCCCAAGAATCTGCTATCCAGTGTCATTAGACAGAGAGTGAATAAGACTCAATTCTTGGGGAAAAGGTCCTTGGTAATCCCCACCACTAACACATCCTTTTGATCCAGTTGTTCACTAGTGTTTTCACTGGCCATTTGATTGCAGTCCAGAAAAGGAGAGCAAGCCAAGCCAAGGTGCCTCCTCTTTTATTGCTCTTCCACTGTATACATTGTGACAAGGGAGAGAAAGCCTCAAGGTGAGGTGAAGGCTTTGCAAGGGCTAACATTGCTACCATCTTGTAATGGTATGTGGGAATGACCTTGGGAGACAGGGCCTAGAGATGTTGCCTAGAGAATGGTCAGATAAGAGAGGGCATAACTCGCAGCTGGATAGTGGGTGCAGCAAGATGCTCAGAAGGGACCCTCCCTAATTTCTCGGGGTGTAAAGGAGATGGGGACAGAATTGTACTTTCAGACTTGCAAGATTCTGTTAATGTAGCCTTACAATAAAGTAGAATTAGCTCATCTGGTCGTATTTCCTGTCTGGTCTACCTGGTAAGGCTGACACATCTGATGCTACTAGAGGAGGTCTACTATAATTCCAAATGATAATCTCATTCAAATAATCTTCATGTAGCCTCTTACAACTGCTACTTACTTTATTTAGGGGTAGGCTTACACATGGGTCTGGTAGTGTGAGCCCAATCACTGTGCTTTGTAAGCATATGGGTAAATGCGATGTGTGAAAACAACAAATCATAGAATATTCAACAAACCATGCTTCAGTAAATGATGGCTTAATGGGATGTGTAAAACCAGTCATAGAGTTGCTTCATATGTTTTAACCTCATTCAGTTAAATATCAATGTTGCACAGCATCTTAGGAAAGATGTGAGCCTTAAAGGGATAGATGTTCTTACTCAGGGGCATGCCATAAGTTGCATTCAAGCTATGTGAGTGCTCTGGTTTAGCCCCACCTCCAATAACGTCACTTAACTGATGTCCTGATGTCCTGATGTCCTGCAGACTGTCATGTATTTAGTGTGACTGTCTGTGGAAGAAAAGTCTTCCACATGTACACATGGATGATCCTGGCTTGTGTGGAAGCCAGTGGGTATACAGCTATATGCACAAAAGTGTTCTTCCTAAAGAAAATTACCTTGAACAAATGACATGAATCATGCAGAGTCAAAACTCTGGAAATTGTAGTCCCAACACATTTGTAGTCCCAACAGAACACTAGGCTGGGGAAAGCAGATACATACATACATACATACATACATACATACATACATACAAACAATACATAAGTTGCTATCTCTGCTTCTTCTTAGCAGATGATCTTTAATACAGAATTGTTAGTAGATGTTGTATTGTTATTTTACTTCTGAACTGGAGCTTTGTTGCCTTTGATTTTTGTTGTTGTGGTTTAGCTTATTTGAATAACATACATTCAATTCCAGTAAAATGAATATAATATAATAGGAGCAACCACATAGGACTAATAGGGTTAGGATGCAAGATAAAATTCAAAGCCATCAGAATTTTGATTATTTGTATTTTTGTGCATCTTCTAGACCAAAAGCCTATTTAAACCTGAATGATCTATTGGTTTAGGGAACTACAGATTAGTTCCAGATGTGGTTATTATACTAGATTAGTCCTTCAGAAAGTAACTATTACACCATCTGTTAAGTAATGGTAATATCAAAGCATGTCAAGACAATGTTAAAAATACAGGTCAAATGACTAGAGATGTCTCTTTTACACATAAAAACACTGAGGTCACAGCACCTTGGTCTGACTTGTATTTTTTACTTGCTATTTCTTCAGCTGCTGATATTTCTGGGAAAATATCTTTCTTTACTTTTTAAAACAGATAAAACCCTGCTCTTTTTTAATCACTCAGTATAGTGTGGGATAAAATCAGACTCTGGAATTGATGAAAAGCACTGAATGGATGAATTCTCACACTTGTTCCCAATCTGTCTTGTGTTTTGTTTGATGAAATTGAGGGACAATTTAGTTGGGTTTTCAGAAGAAGAGTAATGTTAACCATAAAAAAGTGAACCAATTACACCTGTGAAATGACAAAAGCAGTAAGGTTTATTTATCCTTGCACCACACTTGCACAGCTCCTATTTTTTAACCTCAGTATGCCAGACAAAAATTCTGCAGGTGAAACATTTAAAGCCAATGATGGAAAAAGCCTACTTGTTTAATTTCTGCCAGTCACACAGGAACGTTACAGAATACCTTCCATTAAAAAATGATCTGAATAAGTAACTAAATAATGCATATTTGAATAATTCTGAACATCTGATTAAGTTAATTTAAGGAGTAAAATACTGTAAACTCTCCAAAGAGCTGACAGCCATTATATGAATGTATACTTTTGAGGTTCGTAAGTATACATTTTGAAACAACACTTTTCTAAACTCTTTCGCAAGCAATTTATAATGCATTATTCAGTGCTCTATGCAAAATGTATTTATTTATAGCCTCCAGCAACAACAATAGTAACACATGCATTACCACTTGTAAAAAGAAAGTCACCATAAAGCACCACCAAGAAAAAATGGGAAGACGTGCAGAAGAAAAAGGGGGTAAAATTGAAGTGTCTTTTGCAGAGGAAGAAAACTGAGAAGTTTCAAGGCCATTTTCAGCACAGTATTGCTTTTATCCAAATACTGTAGTTTAAAGGACATCTGGATAAATATGAATGTGACATTGCCCTAACATTTAAAAGACAACAGTTTGGGGTTATGCTTCCCTAGTTCTAGTTAATATCTGAGCTCTGAGAATGTATCATCCTATTCAAGAAAAATGTTGAGTTTAGCATACAAAACTGTTAAAATTAAGGCCAGACCTGCTTTCCCCATCAGCAGTATGGACCACCCAAAACTTTTCAAGGGTAGGACTTCACCCATTCCCAGCCCATCACAAACCCCACCATTTTAAAGGGCTGTCTCAAAAGTCTTGTTTTCCATATTGAGCCTAGGCCCTTCCAAGCACTTGATCTGCTGTGCTTCATTCCAAACTAGCAACACTCTCAGCTCCAATTGGCCACAGCCTCTGGCACACCCTCTCACCTTTATGTGATGGTTGCTGACCTATAAGGCCACTTCATCCTGGGCTGCTATGTTCTCAGCTGGTCAGCACCTTCTTTTTATTTTTTTCCCCCTTCCAGTTATTTCAGTGATGGCCTATAAAGAAGATGGAGTCCAATGAAGTTTTCTGGCCACCATTTCTATCCCATTTCTTCTGCTAGTACTTTTGTCCCACCCTTGTATCTCAAGTGGGCACATTTTTTATTTCTTCCCAAGCTGGTGAAGAATACTCTCCTTTTTCTCCCACCCTATACCTAATGTCCTGCAATGGTGCCCTTTTCCTCCTTAAAAAAAAGTTGCAAATAGGCATGTTGGAACAAAGCTATTAAACATTCAGTGAATTTTTTGCTTCTAGCAACCTGAACCATCAGTTCTTCATTGCCACAATTTCCATGGATCTACAGTGGAATGAAGGAACATGTTCCTTTTGCTTTAATTATTGTAGCATCAAAGCAAGGATGGTATGGGGTAGGAGTGAGAGAAAGGGTCTCCATTAGTGTCAAATGAAAGAATATGGGGGAAAGGGTATGAAACCATCTCTCTGTATAAACGTCTGGGAAAGCAAAAGAAAAGAACAAGTGCCAGTGAGGAAGATAATCCCTAAAAGGAAAAAGTGAGAACTGGCAGACTTGCCCAGCCAGAGGCCTGCCAATGAGGCTTGCCTTCTATGAATGGATGGGAAGGGCAAGAAGCAAGGGAACAGCCAATCAGGGCCCATGGTGGTCATAGTCTAGACCAGTGTTTCTCTATCTTGGCAACTTTAAGATGTATGGACTTCAACTCCCAGAATTCCCATGCTGGCTGGGGAATTCTGGGAGTTGAAGTCCACACAACTTAAAGTTGCCAAGGTAGAGAAACACTGGTCCAGACTGAAGACCAACTTGGCCCCATTGCAAACCTGCTCCAGTCTGAACTGGAATTTGTTGAGTCGGCTGTGAAACAGTGGGGAGCAGCATGGTTTCCACATGAAATTGCCCTCAACAATACAACATAATATTTTTATCCTTTTAAAGCAACAAATAACATCAACAAAATAAATATCAGGCATATTTTAAATATTTCACGTGGTTTGGTTATGGCTGATGTGCACTGAAGATGCAATGATGGTATGTCCTCTTTCAGACCTGTGTAAGAACCATCTTCAGTGAAGAAAACCAAACCTTTACATGGTGCACTAGAGAGACTTCACCCACAAATTCTTTTTATTTTTCCCTCCTCCTACTGCCTTCACTATCCCCAGAAAAACTCAATAGATACTTTTGAAAAATGTTGTCAGATAAAAAGTGCTTTATAGTTTCAAATATTGGTATGCTCTTAGAAGTTTAAACATTTTTTAAAGATGACCTCCCTATTATATGATATCATGAAAACCAAAGTGTTATTTTTGAATGCACAAAAAAAAAAAAAAAAAAGCTTTCAAGAGAAACAATTAGAACAGTTGGCATATTTGGGAGATCAGAACCACCAATAGTGATCAAGCATATCTTCCATTTTTCTCTTTACTTCTGCTCTGTCTCTTGAAGTCGATTCATTTCATGTAGGTGTACTATATCTCTGATACAAAACTCTGGATAACCACTAGATGGCAACCAATATATTTTTAAAAACCCTCTTTAACCATTTGCCGCCATCTAGTGATTGTCCAAATTTTTTTCAGCTCAGATACGGTATTTCTATTTATTGGACGGCTGGGGGGGGTGTATTTGAGAAAGAAAAATTAGATGTAATCCAATATCTGCAACACCGATTAGTGATGAATGTATGCTGTTCCTGATCTACATCTTGAGACAAATTTTAAATTGCATACTTCCTAGAGACAATTCCTGGCCTAATTTTGAATTTTTATGCTTCTTCCCCATTCCATACTCCCTCCCCTTCCCTTTTTTTTTTTAACAGCTAGCCAGATTAAGAATTCTGGAAAACCTGAAAACTTGAACATCCGCTTGGCTGCTCAAAATGAAGATTTTGTCTAACTTTTATACTTAACTGTCTTCCCCGGAAAAAGAGAGATCCTTTAAATAAACTGGGTCCCTTTCAGTACAGTATATTGATGACATGGCCAAAAAACATTACACTATGTCATTAGTTAATCATGATTTGTTAAACAAATCACTATAACTGTGTTCACAAAATACTAAGGTATAAACCAACTTTTTGAATTATAATGGCCAGGTTCAAACATTGTATGTTTGTTTCTAACACTGAAGTTGAAAATTGGACTTTGATTTTTCAGTGTAATCACTACTTTTACTTTTTCTGCCTATGTGTACGGTTGCTGCTTCTTTTAACAGCACACAGATAATCAAACATTGGCAAATGGAGATGTTTTCCTTACGTTCTGCAACCTTGAAAAACTTGAACTGCTGATTTTGGGGAATGAAGCTACTTTTAAAGGCATGAGTTTTTTTTATTTTAGACTTGGTCAGTTGGCAAATCTTGCGGGGATGGTAATCCATGCCCACTTTCTGTAACTCCTATGAAAGCGATGGATTTTATGTCAGGCATTTAAGTTTAAGATTTGTAGCCTCCGTAAGAATCCAATGGAAGAGTTATGCATATTTGTAAGTGGCTGCAGTTATTTACCTGACCGGCACATGATGTCTTGAGCACGGTTCAATTTGTAACAGCAGTTAATCATCCATGTCTTTCACAAATGGGGGCTTATGCTTGACTGCAACGAAATTAACCTCTAAAATTCTCAGTGTAAGAGATCAAAACACAAAATGATAAAGTTCTAATTCTAGGGCCTCTCAAAGTTAATCTAACCTAAGGGAGTTGGACAGTGATCACACAGGTTTAAGAGACCATGACCATTCTGACAAATCTTCCTGGCGTGAGTGAGACAGTGTGTACGTTTTCAAGATCTGTTTTATGTCACTAAAGCCCGATCATGCTTTTGCCAAAATGTTTTCTCATTTATAACCTTGCAGTGGAGTCTTCTGTATGTTTACTTGGGCCTCAATAGGGCTTACTTACATGTAAATATGCATGGGATTGCTGTTTAATTGAGCAACATTATCCAAAAGAATAATGTTCTTTATTAAATATTAAATAATGTTCTATATTGAACAGTATATCTGTTCAATATAGCTTTTTAAAAAATGTTCTTCAAGTCAGATTCCTCCTGATGACTTCATGGCAATATGGAAATGGACTTCATAGCTGTCTTCTTCACAGGTAGCTCGGTTTAGGATTAGGACCGGGACACAGTGGCGCAGGGCTTAATGACGCTGGAGTTTGCCGGTCAGAAATGGTTGGCACTCCAGCGGTTCGGGCCCGGCTCCACAGGACGGGGTGAGCTCCCATCCCTTGTCCTAGCTTCTGCTCACCCAGCAGTTCGAAAGCTATTCTATCTGCGAGTAGGTAAATGGGGACTCTCATTTAGATGGGAGGAACCAGTGGTGCTGCACGGGGGAGCAAAATACCGGTGCTGGCCGAACTTTGAATGCAACTGGCACGAGCGACGATTGTCGCGAGCGGCGAGAAAGATCTTCGGAGGAGGAAAAAGCCTGGATGACCCCCTAGCGACTACTGCTGGTTACATGGTGTAATATATATAGCACTGTAGGATTTGTAATTGTAAGATTTGTCACTGTTAGGATTATATATACTTTGTGAGCTGCCCAGAGTTCCCCATTGGGGGGAGATGGGCGGAGAATAAATTGAATGTATAAATAAAATAAATATAAATAAATTATGTGTAGATAATTACTGAGTAGGTGAAGACTGCTAGTGCAAATGGAAATCATATTAGCCATTTAAGTCACCATATTGCAATAATGCTTTGTAGTCTAATAGCTTGTAGTCTATTAAAATCCCTTAATTCCTTTTCAATGCACTGTTATCAAGCCAAGCATTAACCATTCTGTATTTAACTGCAGATCAAAATTTCTGCTGAAATTCATCTTGATAGTTTGGATCCTCTTTACCTTGTTACAATTACTGTGAATCCTTGATCCAAATCATTTGTACAGACTTTGAACAAAACTGGTCTCAGGAGTGGATCTTTGTTGCATCACTTCAAGATGGTAATGAATCATCAGTAGGCATTTGAACAAAGTACACTCTATTTTGGATGCAGAACACTGTCAATCTACATATCAGTAATATTATCTAGCCTACATTTTACTACTTCAGGAACGAGAACCTTATGAGCAGCAAAGATTGGCTGAAATAAGATCAAACTGACCACACACACAGCTAATATGACTTATTTTTTTAAAAAGAAATAACGTTAGTGTGGCATGATTTCTCTTAAGACACCCATTCCTGTTCTTATGACCACAATACAGTGGAACCTCGGTTTACGAACTTAATTCGTTCCGTGACTCTGGTCGCAACCCGAATTGGTCGCAACCCGAAGGAAATTTCCTGATAAGGTTCAATGTAATTACCGTTAATCCGTTCTGGCGTGGAGGACAGGGAGGCGGCTATTGCTTGGAGGGAGAGTCCCCCTCCCTACGACCACGTGTCAGGGGTGGAAAATGGCCGCGGACCACGTGTCAGGGGCGGAAAAATGGCCGTGGACCACGTGTCAGGGCAGAAAAATGGCCGCGGACCACGTGTCAGGGGCGGAAAAATGGCCGCGGACCACGTGTCAGGGGCGGAAAAATGGCCGCAGACTGTGTCACGGGAGGGAAAATGGCCCCGTATCCTGTTCGTATCCCGAGGCGGAGTTCGCAAACTGAGGTAAATTTTTGCGGCCGGAGCTGGTCGTAACCCAAAAAGTTCGTTAACAGAGGCGTTCGTAACCTGAGGTTCCACTGTATTCCAATAAATGCTCATAAACTGTGTCTCATTTATCTTCTCTAAATCTCTTTCAAAGATTATTTATTTTTTAAATATATATGGTTGCCCACTCAACGTGCAACTCTGGGTCCTGAACAATTAATTAAAAATAACCAACAATAAAGGCAATTTAAAAACATACATTGCACTCAGAATGTCTCAAAAAACATACAGCCACAATGCCAAGACAGGCTCACCCAACAGCTGTGGAAGAGTAAAGTCTTCAGCACTTTACAAAAAGCTGGCAGGGTTGAGGCCACTGGAACCTTCCTTGACTTGTTGTGTAAGAATGATAGACAAGATTTTGAGCTAATAGCTGCAAATGTATTTAATGTTTTAGGAGGCATGTCATATTGACTTGATTTTCAAACATATAATTAAGATGGATTTCTTGCCCAACCTGATGCCTTACATATGCTTTAAATTACAACTCTCCTTCCATCTACTTTGGATTACAACTCTTGTAGAACTCAGGCAGCAAGAAAAATTGTAGAGAATGATAGGATTTGCACTCTTGATTGACATTAGATAGCAAATAAATTGTACCTTAGAACAGCACACAACTGAAGATGACTAGCATTGCCATCTGCTGTTTGGGAACAATATGATAACACCAAAAGCACTATAAATGGAGTTCTGTGATCTATGAACTGACTGGCACGTATAGGAGAGGAAGAGTGAAGCCCCATAGCTGTATGGCCTTGAATGCATCCTGAGAACCTCCAAAGACATTACTTCTAAACTCTTATTTCTAATGTGACAGAAGAGGGGGAAATAATGAAATATTTGGAGAGTATTTATATACACTGGATTTATATTCAATTAAAATTTAATTACTAAGTCAAATGTTTGCCTTGGCTCCATCCATTCCTTTGTCCTAGTCTAGCAAATCTCTGGAGGTCGGGCCTCCAACATGCCACTCAAAGAATGAAAAACAACTTCACGCATCTCTGTCCTAGAGCAGTGATTCTCAAATGTTTCCTTGATACACGTCACTGTATTATCATCAATAGCTTTTGAGGACTACCACATAAACTAGAGATTGATAATAGTGTGCTTGTGGGCACCACAGCCCACATTGACTCCCCCAGTAGTGTCAAAAATTAAATAAAAATTAATAGAACTTGTTTTAAAAGAAAAATTACTGCAATGCTGTGAAATTGCCAATATGCAATGTTTCTGCCTGAAGTCTTATGAGATTTTGGATGGGAATGCCAAACTCTTACAAGATTTGGTGATCTCATGACATTTTGGCCATTGGAATATTTTATTTTATTATTTTATTTTTGTCCATACCAGGGGATTATTTGTAGCACGGTTGGGAATCATCAGTGAACCCCAGTCCACAGGTTAAAAAGCTCTGACCTGGAGGTTAAAACAACACAAATCAGATCATTGCGACAGAGGGTCTAATTTCAGAAGCTGACTCTTTCATGGCTTATGTTTGGTGCATCATAACATTTTTCAGGGACCTGCCCCAGACCCCAAATGGATATTAAGAGAGCCTGACAGCATTTTCAAGAAAAGGACAGAAATCTTTGTCTTCCAGCAAACAGTGTCAGTTACTGTTAATCCAAGCTTTTAAAAAGGCAGTATTTTCTCCATTCCCACTAAACAATTTCAGGCACTTGATCTGTTTCATCACTTTACTGTGGACCTGTAGATAAACAAATCAAAATGTGGACAGTGCATAAAATGTGCACCACATTGGAGCTTTAGTAAGAAATCAATATTTCAGTAAATGTCAGAGTGGATGAATAGGCTCAACAATGCCTGCATTGTGAAAGTGATGGGAATTGGCAAAAGCAGGGCAAGGGGCAAACATATAAACAAGGAGCAGACAGGACTATATTCTAGCTGCAACAAAAGCAATTTTAATGATCCAGACTGGACATTAGTCAATAAAATGCACTTATTGTCCTCATCCCATCCATACACACATTACACATATTTGCTGTGCTTTCAACTTCAGTCTCCTATAGTCTCACTTTCAACATTCAGAGTAACGAAGCATATCCTAAAATACATAGCTGATGGATAAATAAAAAGGTGAGCAGAACTGAGATGTAAGTGTGATACATGCATTACATTATTCTCTTGTTAAATCAAGATTATAGACATTTATTTTTTATCTCAGTAACTTTTCAGAGATCACATGCCAGCAGTAGATCAGTCAAGCCACACAACTCCATCGCCCAGATGCTTTGCTGCATGCACCCATCCAGGGGTGTTCATAGGGTATGGTAAAAAAGGACAAGATGGCAGCCATGCAGTGCAATCAAAGCTCTGTCTTCTTTGACCACATCCCTGCTTGCTTTGCCTTTTTTCCTGGCTTCCATCTCTTCTCTTCTGACTAGTGCTGTCCTTTTCAGCCCACCAATTTACAACAACATATTTGAAATGGCTGTGAAAACAGTGAGGACAGAACCACCAGGGAATAAGGCCTATGGATGTCAGTGGCATTTCTGAATCCATTCTCGCCTTAGATTGCTGTAATCTGTGCACTAAATAGGAGCAACAGACTTGGTTAGTGCAGCTAATTTGTTTGCTTTGCCTTGAATTTTTAGATTCACCAGAGATCCACCAAAAGGTTCTCAACTCTGAGAACTACTTAGAATTAAAGAAGGTGCATTTGATCCTGTTCTGAATTTAGGATTTTTTCCCCCAGTACCAGAACTGAGTCAAAATCCTTTCACACCAAAGTCTTCTCCTGGACTTTTCTGCAGGATTATTCCAAGCTGTCTTCATTACTCTAAACAGTCTTCATTTGTTTAGCAGCACCCCAAAGTTATTTTTGTTGTTGCTAACTCATTTGGCTTATCATAAATTTCAACTAATTGTGAATGACATTAACCTCTTTTCTTTCGTATAGGTCCTTCCTACCTAAAAAAAGTATCCCAGTGACCCTGCAGGCTTCTAACTTAAGTGTTGAAGATTCCTGAGAATACCATGGACAGCCGAGAAAACAAACAAATGGATCATTGATCAAATCAAGCCAGAGTTCTCACTTGAGGCACAAATGACTAGGCTCAAATGATCATACTTTGGAAAGATTATGTGAAGACCAAGCTCTCTGAAGAAGGCTCTAATGCTGGGAAGGGTGAAAGGGAAGGGAAGAAGAGGACAACTAGCTGCAAAGCGAATGGACTCGATTACAGCAGTGATGGATCCACCATTGGAAGATCTGAAAGACCAGGTTAGGGATTGATCATCATGGAGAAAATCTATCTATGTGATCACTAAGAGGCAAAAATGACTTGATGGCACATAGGTTGGGATTACAGCTCCCAAAATTCCCGACCAATATGGCCTTTAATGCTGGAGTTATAATGCTAACACTGGATGCAAAGGTAGTTGGAGGATGGCTGGTGTGGGTCTTCCGGGCTGTGTGGCCGTGTTCTTGAAGTTTTGTTTCCTAACATTTCGCTAGCACCTGTGACCGGCATCTTCAGAGTGCAGGAGCATAGACAGGAACAGTTCTCTCTGTGCTGTGGTGATGTGACCCTTCTGTGGATATATATAGAGATCTGGGGGGAAGGGGGGATTGGGTGTATGTATGGGGGGGGTTGAGTTACTGAGTGGCTGCTTGTTTTGGTGTAAGAATCTGTGTGTATCTTCCTGGGGATTAGGCAGGGTTTTTTTTTTTTCTTCTATTGAATTGTTAACGAGGGGCTGCTGGGGGTGATTAGCAAGTTCATTGTGTGAACTGTTCACATGTCCTGGTGGTTGAGCTGAGTTCGTTGACCTTTTGCAGGCTGTATTTTTCAGGATTGGTAGCCAGGTTTTGTTGATTTTTAGACTCTCCTCTTTTTTATTGAAACTGTGCTGGTGTTTGTGAATCTCAATGGCTTCCCGGTATAGCCTGGTATAGTGGCTGTTGGTGTTGTCCAGTATCTCTGTGTTTTCACAGAGGATTTCACAAAATCCTATTTGTTTTCACAGAGGATTTCACAAAATCCTATTTGCTGGTGAAACGTTGGGAAACAAAACTTCAAGAACACGGCCACACAGCCCGGAAGACCCACACCAGCCATCGTATGCCGCCGTGAAAGCCTTCGACAATACGTAGTTGGAGAAGCTTGATAGATTGCCAACCCTCAATTTCTGATTCATATTTAAAATTAAACAAAATTATGGATGGATTCTGCCTTTAAATTCTCACCATGGCTTTGATTTCAAAGACAAAACACTTGGTGGACTCAAAATACAATAACAACAGCAGCGGTCAGGAATATCCTATGACACTGTTTGCTTAATGAAATCTCAAAACAAAGCATATTTATTTATTTATTTATTTATTTTAAACACACAGTATGGCTGCCCATCTTATGTGTCATAACCCTGGGTGCTTGTGAAACAACATGCAGGTATAGTTTCAGAGAAGGGCTTACCAGTCTAAAATTCTTCTACTTCAAGAAACATCAATCTTCCAGAATGATCATTCAAGCAATCAAAGATATTTGAGGGCCCAGACTGCAGATGGAGAACTTCTGCTAAAAAACCAGCAACCTCTATGTTCCAATTCGATATCACAAGCAAAGTGCCAAGAACTGGACCCTTGGCATTTTCAGAAAAAAAGTATTCAGTTGAATTTATTTCAAAATCTGCAAACTTATTCCCAAGTAACAGTCTTCATTCTCCTGAAAGTAAAACAAAGATATATGAGAAAACTGACTGGAAAAGCATAGTCGAAAAGAAAATAGACATTCCTCTTCCCCACTTTAAACGGAGAATAGATTTTACCCTGATGTCAAGGTGTAAAACATCAATTTGCTTTTTTAAAAAATGTGTACTTTTGCATAAATGGAGAAAATATTCTTCATATGCTTCAGACATTTGCACTGAAGCATTGCTCTTCACTACTAAGCTACTAAATGGTTATACATGTTACTCTCTCTCCTAATGCTTTTGTGAAATAAATGGCACAAATATTCAAAACCCCTTGATGTGCATATTTATAAATGGCTTAACATGTGTTGTATATATTTTGACATAAGTTCTTCACCCTGAGTTAAGTATTATCTTTACCAAGTTTAAGGTTCGTATTTTAGTTTTGGGAGAGCTCTTTGGTGCAGAAAGGTTGCAAACCAAAAAAAGAGGATGAGCAAGATAAAGGAAAAGAAACTTTTCTCAGTACCGAAGATAAAAATCTCCTTGAGTTGAACTGCACTCCTGCAGAACATATGGGAACATCCAGCCAAGATTTTCTTTTTGGCAACAGTGCGGAGAGGTTTGCCACTGTCTTCATCAAAATCTTTTTTCAGCTTCCCAGTCTAGCTACAGCCTTGCATTCCCTGGGTCCTGTCCAAGAATTAACTAGCCTAGATCCTGCCTAGTTTGGGACTTAGAAAAAATCAGGCAAATGCTGCCACCAGCTGTGACTTTACAAGCTTCTCTTATTGGGGTGAAGAAAATCAAGTGCACTTAGTCGGCTGGCCGGCTGGGGAAACTACATTGCCCATGATTCACCGGGTTCCTCTGTGGTTTTTCTACACACCTTAAGTTGGCGAGAGAATGAAGGGGAAGGGAATCATGGGCAATGTAGGCTGCTGCAATTGAGCAACTTTTAGGCGAAACTCCGTCCTCTCCGCAACTTTGGGGTTGGTCCCAAGCCTATCTTTCCTTCGGCTGCAATGGGCTGAACATTTTAGCTGTCTAAGGTCTTGTGATTCCTCTGCAGAGGGAAATAATGAGGACGGAGCTACCGATTTCTTTCTTCCCCCATTTGCATTGTAGTGAGTGTCTCAGTCAATTAACCCCCATCAGGGCAAATCCCTGGGCATGCCTGGGCCAGCTTTCCCTTCAATTTGGCACGACTGTTGGAGGCGACGGGTACCAACGCGCCCTGGGAAACCAAACCGGCCTTCCCACGCCAATGCTCTCCAGGTGCGCTGGAACTACAATTCCCAGGCTTCCTTGCAAACATGCACGCGAAGGATTCTAGGAATTGAAGTTGCATCGCCCTTGGACGGCGCTAACTCGGAGGCCCGGGCAAAAGTAGCTTTACCTTAGAGATCGCCCTGGCTTGTAAATGAGTGGATCCCCTTCAAGGGAACCGATTCTCCCGGATTACCTTACAGGGCAATTAAGAGAGGGAAAGTTCAGGGCGGATAACTCCTATATAAGCAACTCCGATATATTTTTAAAAATGCATTTTAAAGGTGTAATTTTTGCAAACGTGCCACGAGGCCCCTGACTTCTTCCCCAACTGGAACCGCTCCCGACTCTTGTTTCGAAGCTGTGCACGCCCACTCGGAGAGCCAACCCACGGAAGGTGGAGCCCTTGGGAGGGGGTACAGAACGAGCGGGTCGGAAAGCGTGCGGCGGCCGCTGTTTCTGGAACCGCAGCCGCTGCTAGGCCCGCCGCAGCTGCAAAGCAATTGCTTGCGGAGAAGGGCGACCTGTTTGGGAGCCCCTCCCCGCCCCAAGGCGGCGCATCAATGAGCTGCGAGGTACGCCAACTTCGCTCTCGTCGGACCCCCGGGGTGGAATCTGCGCGCGACCCTTTCTCCGCTGAGGCGCCCCGCAGCGCTGACCAAACACCCCGAAAGGCGCGGTCTCGCAGAAGCCCCGGAGCCCCCGTCTGTCCCAAAGCCACGCCCCCTCTGGACGTGGCTTTGGACAGAGAGAGAGACGGAACATGGGTCCCCATGGGGGGGGCGGGACCCCTGCGCGCGATCCCTTGCTCAGACACGGTCAAGGTACGCAGCGTGAGCCGCTCTCTGCCCCCGCTCCTGCCTGAAAGGACTTCTGGGTCGACCCTGCGAAGTTGAGCAACCTCCATCTCGCAGCTACTCCAACTCCCATTAGCTCTGGCCACTTAAGGATGATGGGCGTTGCAGTCCAAACGCTATTGGCCATGCACTTCATTAGTAAAAAAGGCTGAGCGTGCACCTTTAGGTATCTCTGCTTGTAAATTATATGCCTGTATCACTATACTAATGTGTACATTTTAGCACATACTCGTATAAAGAGAATATTCTGTGAATTAAGCATTAGTCCAGCTTCATTTCTTGCTTTTTTTAGATAAATAACAGGCATTCTAATATTTTCTCGTATGACCCACTTTGGAGATCACTGACCTAGAAGACTACGCACTGGGGTGTTGACCTACCAGGGGGTTTATTTTGTAAGAGCTTATAATTTGGAGCAGTTTTGGGTTTTTTTGCCTCCTTATTCTAGCTTTTAATGCAGCTAGTTATACTCCTTGGTGTCTCTGATTCTGACAGAACTGCCTGGAGTTTTTAAAAGAATTTTATCTCCACTGCGGTTCAATGAATTTGGTGGTGCTAGAAGTCAAATAGATTTTAGTTGGATTTGTTTTTCAGGTTATACATTTTCAGAAGTTACCTGTCATTTGATATTTCTGTTAGATTGAACTTGGAGGCTTAGATGAATAAAGTAGCTTGAATATTTAAACTGTCTAATGTTTAGAGAGCCTTTAAAACTTGTTTGACAACCCTCTTTTCATCTATCCAGGATGAACTGCATTTTTCTGGAGTAATTTTAGTACTTGCTGGGACTGAAATACTTCCTCTGTAGCAAAGATGGAAACTTCAGATGTAGTTGAATATCAACTTCTTTTATCCTTAGATTAGCTGGGGCTCATGGGAGCTGGAGTTGCAGTAATTGGAAGGTTCCCTATTTCTGCTGTATGACATCAATGATACCTTAAATCAGAGGTATCCACCAGGAGAGGATGAATGATTATGGTTTCCACCTTGCCTTTTTTAACCTTCCTGTCTTAAGTTGTATGGAAACAGGACAGTTGGAAACTGAATTTTGGAATGCTTCAGCTTCTATGGGGCTGAGAAAAGGGCAACATATAGAACAAAGCTTTAAGGCTGAACACTTCCTTCCAGTCACTGTCAGTGCTCTGAGATAGTCCAAAACCAGGAGTACTAACACTACCTTTGTTGTAAGGTTACAGTAACAGAACCTTGCAAGTCTGAAAGCACTTCTCCCCTGCCTTGCCTTTACTTTCCAGAGAACTAGAGAGGATCCCTTCTGAGATGCTTTCTCCATTCCCATTCTTGTCTGACTGTTGTTTAAGCTGTGGGTCTAGTCTGGGCCCCATTGATTAAACATTATCATCTAGGAGGACCCAGGAACTGAGCTTTTCCTGTTGCTGTACCTGCCCCACTGAGATTCATATAGCCTCCAACCTTCCTGCCTTTAAATGTGCCTTAAAAACTTGAGTTTTTCCCTCAGGTCTTGAGTCATTGTGTGGTTGAGGCCCTTTCAGCTGGAAAATGTCATGAGTATTCATGTTGATTTGCTCCCCCTGGACCGCTGCTGTTCTTTATCAGTTTTTAATTGTGAAGCTGGGTGGCCTATAAATTTGATGGATGGATGGATGGATGGATGGATATGCTATGCAAATGTTAAATGTTAATACCTGCTATTTGAAAATAGGTCACAGTGCTGTATTTTGCCAGAAGTGCTGAATTAGCAGGGCTGCGCACAGAGACCATCTCCGTGCCCCAACAGATAACCTCGCTACAGCTGTGGAGAGAAATTGTCAAGAGACATTCAAGGTATAGTGACTTGTAGTAGTAAATGATGCTTTTCTCATGCTCTTACAGTGTAGGGCTGTGCATGTGTGCTCCACATTATGCACAGAATTGCAACTTTAATGACACACTGCCACGCTATCTTCTATTGTGACTCAGAAACAGAGCAAACCAAATCATCCTTGTAAATTCGCTCCCCCACCAATTAGCAGTTGCCATCAAATTGCTAATCTATCATCTTTCTGTTGTGATGAAAATTGAATAGAATGCTTAAAGATGTATGAAGGATATGGAGTTGTTCTCTCCCCATCGTGCAGTGGTGAAATTTGAAGAACAGGTTGTAGTTGCATTTTGCTGAACGTATTTGCGGCCACACTTTCTTTTTGTACCCAGGTTGTGGGATCAAGAGCAAAAGACGGAAAACCCCTTCTCCTTTCTAATGGAGGAACTTGGGGCAGCTTAAGATCAGTTTCTGGTGGTCAGTCCAGAGAGCCCTGGCCTTCTGAGGCATCTTACCAGATAACAAAAGCACAAGACACAAATTGGCACCAAAAAGTCTGTTTAAATAGTATTTGGGGGTTTATGAAGAATATACAACAGCAAAGAAAAGCACAGATGTGTGCTAGGCTTAGGGAAAGGAATGCAGGTTCAGAAGAGGAAGTGTGACAGGTAAGGCTAAAGTAGCAGGAAGGTGTCAGAGAAAAAATAGCTTTGAATCAGGCTTGATTTGCATTCATACAAAATAAATCCAATCCCTGATGCCACTCTGTCTAGTTATTCACTGCACTTAACTCCAGATTTCCCCTCACAATTTAGGGAGAGAGAGGCTCAGATTCCTTACTTTCCTTTTTTTCAGCCAGCTGCTGTTCTCAGGGAAAATTAAAAAAACCAAGAGCCTCTAGCAAACTCCTTCCTTGCTGTTTAATTTCAAAGGGAGATGAGTTGTTCTGGCTCAGGGGGTTAACCGTAGGCATTCTTACTAGAGGTAGAAGATCTGCAGGTCAGCATAACCTAAAGGAATCTCTGGAAGTTTTCATTACCAGAGGCCCCTGTGCCAACACCTAACTAGCTTTGATTTGGTCTTTGGTCTGAACACGTACTGTTGGACAAAGTGAATGATCTAATGTATTGTCGAAGGCTGTCACAGCTGGAATACGATGGCTAGTGTGGGTCTTCCGGGCTGTGTGGCCGTGTTCTGGAAGTTTTGTTTCCTAACATTTCGCCAGCATCTGTGACCGGCATCTTCAGAGTGCAGGAGCACAGACAGGAGCAGTTCTCTCCTGTCTGTGCTCCTGGGCACAGAGAGAACTGCTCCTGTCTGTGCTCCTGCACTCTGAAGATGCCGGTCACAGATGCTGGCGAAACGTTAGGAAACAAAACTTCCAGAACACGGCCACAGAGCCCGGAAGACCCACAACAGCCATTGAATGATCTAATCTTCCCCAGCTGAAATCATTCCCTTTTGTTAGATATTGGGATCTCCCAGAACTGAGAGCTCTACGTTTGAGGAAATAGAAATTGCTACTAATTCTTTATAGTGAAAGAAAAAGCTGTATTGGGAACAGTTTGTTATTGGTGGTGGGGTGATGGTGATTCATTTATGGCATCCTTGTTCTAACAATATATTCAACCTCATGGTCGGTAGTAAGAGGGTTCTAACCAAGTTGTTCAGAATGTTTCAACACAGATAATGTAGATGTAATAAAGAGTTAAGTAAAATGTCTTGTATTGTGATTAAAAAGAAGGCATTCTCCCAGTGATGCTTAACTCCTGATGACTTCAAGGATATATCCATGTTGTTTTCAGTTTACCAGTCTAGCCTACAACCTCAATGTTCTCTGGAGGTCTTGCACTGAAGTACCGTATTTTTCCGACTATAAGATGATACTTTTTCTAAAATCCTTACCCTAAAAACTGAAGGGCGTCTTATTCAAGGAAGTCAGCCGAGAATCGTGCGGTTGCAAAACTGCCCATACTTTGTTTCTGCAGAGAGGCTTCCTCCTATTGCTAGCCTCCAATCACGAGTGAAATAGCTTGCCTCCCAAACAGACTTCCTCCAATCACGAGCCTGATGTAACTGACGTCAGCTGATGCTGAACAAACCAATTAGAGGAAGTCTGTTTGCAGAGACAAGCTATCGGCAGTTTCACTCCTGCTTGAATGTAATCGGTTATGCAAAAGAGCCTGGAAATAGAGCTGCAGACAGACGGTTTGGACCTCTTCCCACCAAGTGTATCAGGTAAATGTTAACTAATTACTAAATAAAAATGTGTTCTGCACTATCTTTAAAATATTGATTTCTTAATTTTGGGTTGGAAAAGTGGGGGTCGTCTTGTACATGGGAGCATCTTATTGTCGGAAAAATACGGTACTAACCAGGCTGTGCCTTGCATTACTTTGGAGATCAGCCAGAATTGACTAGGTTCTGCCACTGGCTGAGATACTGAACTATGCTAAGGTATTTCAGAAAGCCTTAGCATTTTTTAATTTGATTTAATTTATTCTATTTAAAGCACTGCCTGACTGTAGAACAACTCTGATCGGCTCACAACATAACAAACAGAATAAAATACAATATGGATAAGGAAAGAAAAGAAAAACCAAGCTAAATAGAGGAGAAGTAAAAAAAGGAAGAACAAAATGACAGATTCAGCCAACAACACCAAAAACATATACAGACACAACCCACAAGGGGCTCCAGCCCCCCAGCCCAGGGCCTGAAAGAACAGTCAGGTCTTTAAGGCTCTCTGGAATGCCATCAGGGTGGGCACCTTGTTCCTAAGGGTGGGTGCTGCAACTTAGAAGGCACACTTCCTGAGTCCTGAAAGATGACACCATCTTAGTTGAAGGGACTCAGAGTGTGCTGACTTTGATAGCTTGGACTGGCCAGACAAACCCTATGGGAGATAGGCAGGTTCTGTGCCATGTAGGGTTTCATAGGTCATAACCAGCACCTTGAATGCCCAAGAAGCAGACTGGTAGCCAGTACAGGCTCCCTGAGCAAAGTTGTCATACAGGTGCACCAAGGCATACCCACCACTCCCTGCGCTGCTGCATTCTGGACCAGTTGAAGCTTGAGTGGTCTTCAAAGGTAGCCCTACGTAGATTGCATTGTAGAAATACAGTTGTGAGGTGAGTAGGGCAGGAGTGACTGTCCGAAGGGCTCCTGGTCCAGTAAATGGCACAACTGGTACACTGGATGAAGCTGGGCAAAGAGTTACATGGCCAGTGAAACAACCCCCTATACCCCTTATTCATCTGACTTTCTCTGTAGGATAGGTTAAGATAAGAAAAGAATTTTAAAAAAATCAATCATACTGCAAATCACCAGTCAGTAGTTTTGTCTGGACTCTAAATGGACCCCGTAAGTTTTCTCAGAAAATAAAAAAGATGGGGGAATGAAAGTCCAGTCTGTTTGAAATAGAAACTTGGCCAAGGAAAGGATAAAGGTGAGCAAGGATTGTCCGGAATGCTATGCAGAAAGGGGAGCTAGAAGGGATGGCAAGTAATAGTCTCATAAATCTGTGACTGGTTTTATCTGGCCTGGTAGCCATTTTGGGATGAAGAACCCATGTGCATTTTCCATGTGCATTTTCTGAGAGTCCCCATAATATGTTCTGCAAGTTCCTATCCAAAAAGATCAGGGATCTGTGGCAGAAGCAGATCAATTACTAATTTTTACCATTATGTGTTTCCTTCAGACTTGCTGATATTGAAGATCAAGTTGTCTTTGCCATTTGTCAGGAATACGTACCCCTTGGGGATCAGCAGTTCATCCTCCACACAGGGGACGAAGTTGCCATCATCCCACCTCTTAGTGGAGGTTAGCTCTAGGAAGATACCTACAGGTATGTGATAGTGTTTTGCTAAAAGTAATATTGAATCTGGAGATTATGATGATGATGGAGGAGGAGGAGGAGGAAGAAGAAATATCAAGCTGATATTCCTCTACAGTGTTTTGGGTTTGGTCTCCAAAAGGTGCTTCAAAGCAGGCAGAACACCTTCTTGCACATTTTCAAGCAGCCACATCTTTTCCTGCATGTTCTGAAGCACCTTTTGGAGATCAGCTCTGGCATGCTGCACAGATGAAACAGTAACATTGTAATGAAATTTATTGGATATATATTAATTGAGAATAACTTAAAGCAGCATTCCTCAACCCCCAAATGATCATGGCTACGACTCCCAGAATTCTCAGATAGTGTGATCGTTGGCCATACTACCTAGAGATGATGGAGACAAAGTACAACAGAAGGACTCCAGATTGGGCAATAGGGCAGCACATACTTAGAAAATAATTTGGGAAAAATGGTTTGATCTTATGCCACCCCAGTATCTTTCTGCTATTCATTAAAGCAGCCTGTAGTTTTTCAGGTTTCTGCATGAGCGTGAAAGTGCTGGACCCAGGAAAACCTAGATCCTTCTTAAAGGGGAAAGTAACTCCATCCACAAATATATCTCCCAAATTTTAAAATCCAGCCCTGGAATCAGAAGCAACTCCCCATCTTGTCTGACTTTAGCCAGCCAGTAAGCTCATTAAGCTAATGAGCTTTTTATTTATTTATGGTCCACACCCAATCCATAATTGCCTCGATACACATAGAGATTCTGGAGGAAATGAGATGTATCATCAGCATTGCTCCACATCTTCAGTTTTGATCCTTCCCTGCAGTTTTGTATACATGATAAATACCATCAGTGACAAACTATGTCTTGTTGAGATCTCCAAGAACTCAAGCAGAAACACTACTTTCTAGTATTGGAGCAGAAATGGGAGGGGAACTAAGCAGGTCTTCCAGTTTCCAGCTCCCCCAGCATATGGCCAGCTATATTACAAAAGCTGCTGAGAGATCCAAAGGCATTAATAGACTCATGCTCCCTCTGCATCTTTCTCAGTACAAAACATCCATCAGGACAAACAAGGCAATCTGCATGACTGATCCTAGTCTGAACCCAAACTGGAAAGGATCCATAGAATCCACTTGTTAAGAGGCTATGATGTCCCTTTGCAGAACAGGGAACATGTGGTCCATAAAAGTCATTAGTTATTTACAATTAGGATGCACAGTCCCATCAGTTGAACTCTTTTGTTATTTCAGAATCTCCTAGAGTAGGGTAAGTGGTTTGAGCCTCTATAGATTTCAGCTGTGGTCCCCAAAGCATCTTTGGAGTTGGCAGTTCTAAACTGTTCAGCCTATTCTTTATAGAGGTTTAAGGGACTTACTTCTTAATGTCGCCCCTGCCCCCCGTTTGTTTCTCCAGTTCTTTGTCAAAGGTTTCAGCGACAGAGGGCATGCTTTAAGTCTGATAACATTGCTGGTCACGCATCCCAGCATTCTTCTGAAGCCGAAATTAATAAGTGCACCATCCTTTCTCCCAGTCTCAAGAAAAGTGCCCATTGTCTCCTGTTCTACAGAGGCCAGCAAAATCTCTGTTGTATATTGAAATATGAGCCAGTATGGTGTAATGGTTAAGGGATCAGGCTAGGAACCAGGAGATGGTGAGTTCTAATGCCGCCTTAGGCATGAAGCCAGTTGGGTGACCTTGGGCCAGTCACTCTCTCTCAGCCCTAGGAAATGGCAACCCACTTCTGAAATCTTGCCAAGAAAATTGCAGGGACTAATCCAGTCAGTCACCAGGAGTCAACACTGATTTGAAGACACCCCCCGCTCCCCGCAAAGAAGAATTGAAATAATCTGTAAGGCAGTTGAACCAAATAATCCTGCTCATGACCTGTGCTGTAATCTAATTCCCACAGGCAGGCAAGCAGCAACTTGCAAATTAATCATTGTGTCATCTCTTACTTCTAGAGAAATCATGAGTGAAAATGAGGATAAACCCAAGGATGCAATTGGATTGAAGTATGAGAAGCTCTCACTAGAGGAAGTTGCAGCACTGGTCATTTCTCCTTGCTGTGGAGCTGCATCTTTCTTTGTAGGTAAGTTTGATACATGAACCTCTTGGTCAGAGCTGAACCCACCAATTTATCTTTTTTTTTAAAAAATCACTTCTACTTGGAGATTGAAGATTAGATGAGCAGTTGTAGGAGCCAGTGAAACCAAAGCTGTCATAGAGCAGGTTTAGAACAAGGAAAAAGGACTCAAACATTAAACATAATTCTAAACCTTGAGGATTAAAATCTGTTACTGAAAAATAAAATGGGATCTCTAGTTCTGTCTGCTCTGAGGGCTATCACCGCAGGGAAGCATGGAGGCTTTTGGGCATTCATTTGCACAGGGAAGTTTTGGTGCTGCACGTGCTGTTGTGTGCTTTTCAGGGCTTCATCTTTTGGCTCTGATTGCACAGGCATATTGTTCGTTTCAGAAATCTCAGATGACACTTAGAGCATCTTATCTATGCCCTTGAAGGGGATGGGAGTTTCAGCCTGCACAATTCCCAGGTCCACACTGAGCCAGTAGTTTGCGTGCCTGAACTGACTACGATGACATGAGTTTAAAAAAAAGGGGGGGGAGGATTGCTACAGTTACAGTAGTGTGCTGCATCCCTAAAATAAAGACATGGAAAACTGGTTTGAGAAGTGCTTGTACTAATCGCAGTTTTCTGATAAGTCCTTGAGAATTCACACAACACAGGGAAACATTGAGGTAGACCACATTTAGCCTAGTATTGCCCACCTATCCTTTTAAATAAATAAACATTTATGTATTTATTATAAATAAATTTATGATTTTATTTATCTATTATACATTATTTATTTATTAAGACGTAAAAAGGCTAGCAATTAAATTAAGGCCTGAGCTTGGCCTCCAATTAGCAGTGAGTCTTATCGGGGGGTGCGAGCACTGTTAGGGAATCTGGGCCCAAACCTTAATGTGGTTGAGAGATGTGTGAACTCATTGTAGGTCTGTAGCCCATGATTTATTTTAAGCATTATGCAGAAATCAGATTATTGTGGCTTATTCAAAGCATAGGCAAAACCATGCTTAGCACAGAGAGAGATTGTTAATTACCCATTGATAAAGCTCTTAAGTTTAGCCTTCCGTCAAGCTAAACTTCTTACTGGTCCAGAATGTCTGTTAAGTATTGTCCTTTTGTTTCAGGCACTACAAGGAATAACTCTGAAGGGAGAAAAGTCATACAGTTAGAGTATGAAGCCTACACAGCAATGGCAGAAGCCGAAATGAAGAAAATATGCACAGATATTAGATTAAAGTGGCCCTCTGTGAAGCATATAGCAATACATCATCGACTTGGGTAAATCAAAGTATATGCTCTTCCTACTTTATGTAACTAAGATGAAGTGCTTTTGGATCTGATGTAGACAGATTTGTGAGCAAGCAACTGAGCCTCCTTTCTGGATGAGGGCATATGTAGAAAGTTGCCTCATAGCAAATTAAACTTTGTCTTTCTCTTATGACAGCTCTCAGGCAGACATTTTGTCCACCATCTCTTATTCCTTATTCAACTTAAGGGTTAAATTTCAGGTTTTGGAATCGTCCCTGGGGCTCATCCTGGTTTGCTGTGAACATTGGCAATGATGCAGTTTGCCATCAGATTTGGAAAAACTGACTTTCTTACGTTCAAGGGAGAAAAAATTTGACATAAAAAGTACAGGTAGTCCCCAGTTTAAGAATGAGTTCTGTTCCCAAGGTCTGTCCTTAAGTCGAATTTGTATGTAAGCAGGAACAGTATTGTATAATACTGGATAAGTAGTATCGTGTAATGAACTCGAATCATTGTGTATTTAACTTAAATTTTGCTATAGTAGGCTCCCTTCTTAACTATGGGTCATCCTTAAACCAGGCATTCTTAACCCAGGGACTCCCTGTATTCAGATTGGAATGAATATACAATGTATAGATGAATTGTAAGCTCAATTTCAGAACTGTTTTATTGTTGACCTGCTCACTTTTTAAATGGCACCTCTTCTATCTTTTCAAGTGCATCATTTGATGACAAATTGGTTGGTGTACTTTTCAGACAGATGATGTAGAAATGTTTTAGCCATGATGGCTAAGAGATACGTCTTTCTCTCCCTCTTTATATGAAGTGTTAAATATTTATGTATACATCATCTCTTTGGATCGTGTGCAGCTCACTTCCCTGACTGTTTATAACCTCTGTTTTCCTGACCTGCCTGTTTTCTAAATGCTGCACTCAACCTCACAGAACTAAGTGTTGCCCTCAATCCAGGAAAGGTTGTCTTTGTTTTGATGCTACGAGTCTCAGATCTTCTGCTTACAAAGGTGATTTTCTGATGAATAAAGAATGGATTGGACGCAATTACAGCATTTCAGATATCAACAACCCCCGTCCCCCAAACCTCCCACCATTTGGAAAAAAGTTTTGGGAAGGCTCTGTGATGCACAGAACAGATTTTATTTGGGGTTATCAAGTCTGTTGTGGAATGATGTATATCCAGTGTCTCTAGATACATAATATAAATCACAGTATATTATAATATACTGTAAAAATAGAGAAATTCCTCCCCCCCCAACTAGGGGGTGGGTGGAACTCATGTAAAATCCCATACATGGGGGCATGACATAATGTAACATCTGTAATTCTCTGCTCTGAGAGCTTAAGGGAGGGCGGACTGTATACCTTGTTTAGTGACCAAAGTTGCAACAGTATTAAAAAAGTAACTTTACAACCAGTCTTCACATTTACAACTGTCCCAGTGTCCCGCAGTCACATGATTGCTATTTGTGTGCTTTGCAACTGGCTTGCGACAAGCAAAGTCAATGGAAAAGGCAACAGGAAAATCACAAGTCGCAGTCACATGCTGTTTTGTTTACTGACTGTGATTCACTTAACTGCAGTGGAAGTGAGATCATAAGTCTGGTGCAATCACGTGATGTTTCATTTGGCAACCATGGTGCTTAGCAACAGAATTGCCAGTTCAGTCCCAATTTTGGTCACTAAGCGAGGACTACCTATATATCATTCTGATAGCTGATTTGGAAAGTGTTAGATTTTAGCCTGACTGGCAGCCACTAACTAGCTGAAGCACGGTCATGACTTGTGTTTCTCATAGAAAGTTTACTCAAGCTACTTTGAAGCATTACGGAAGAAAAGCAGCTTTTTGTTTTCCAGGTGTTTTGAACTACAGTTGGCAATTGCTTGCACTGTTTAGAACATACGAGAGTCATAATCCAAAATCTGAGGGGCATTAGGTTCCCTACTTCTGTTTTTCAGAACCTCCTGACTTACAGTATTGCATTTATTTTTGCTTAGATGCACAGATGGAGTAAAGGAAAGAGAGCTTTAGAAGAGTCTCTCTTTTTTAATTTCCATTATACATCTACTGATGTGCATGTCTATTATAATGTGTATATAATATATAATTTGGTTCTTATAATGTCCGTGTGTGTGTGTGTGTGTGTGTATTGCTGTTTTAGTTCCTTTTCTTGTCAGTGTTTTATTTTTCATTTTTCCCTAGTTTGTATAGTATAGTCATACAAAGGGGATAGAATAATGACTGACTTGTGCAGACAGGGGCTCCAGACTATCCCTAAAAAGTTACTTGGGGTTCTGGCTTGTGCACCACTGCCTAGTAGAAAAGGAGGCTCCACTTTTCTCTGTCTGATCTAAACGATTCTATCAGGCTGTTGTTGCAGATGATCTCTTCTCTAGTTTTTCTTAATTTGTTTTCCCGTCGAATCTTACCTTGGAAAACATAACAAGACCCGTAGCTTCTCTAATTTGAACTTCCGAGAACATGGCCCATCTTGTTTGTGTATGTCTGTGTAGTAGTTGACAACAAGGCCTTTATTTTGTCCTTGAAAGATTAAGCTAATGTGGCTAAAAGCCATAGCTAATGTTACTTTTCACTTTCTCTTTAGTTTGGTTCCCATTAGTGAAGCCAGTGTGATTGTTGCAATCTCTTCCCCCCACCGAGCAGACTCTCTCAAGGCCTTGCAATATTGCATCAATACTTTAAAAGCCACTGTCCCTATATGGAAAAAGGTACGTGTGTTTCAGGACTTTTGCTCTGGAAAAAGTACAGTGCTGAAAATCACATGGTCTACAGGACAGCATCTCAGAAGCTATGCTATGGCTTGGCTTCCCCCTGCAGAGTTGAAGACGGGCTTCCACTTCTCCTTCCATCCCGAAGCAGATTCTTCTGCCTCTGCTGTTTTCTGAGATTATGAAATCCCAGTTTCCTAAGTGGACATGCAAAATGGACAGGAGATTTAAAACAGCCCTCTCTCTTTGGTCTTTTGGGCAACTTAAGACAGTAGCTGGTCTAAATCAGTGTTTCTCAACCGTATCAACTTGTGGACTTCAACTCCCAGAATTCTGACTGGGGATTTCTGGGAGTTGATGTCCACACATTTTATAACTGCTGAGGTTGAGAAACACTGATCTAAATAACCTTCATCCCTTTAAGAGGACAGTCGGTGCAAACTTCCCTGTCAGTCAATGGAGCTGAGAGAATGCTTTGAATTAGAGGAAGTATTGCTCTACAATGTGCATACTTTCTACTAATCATTTGGAGAGAACTCCCTGGATTGATGTTTGTCTTTTTTTTTTTTAAGTACAGATACATATATTGCATAGATTTGATCCAGAGAATTGCTAAACTTCAAAAAAACAAACATATTGCTTTGGGCCCCAGGAAAGAAAGTCTGCATGGGACACAGATGCAAACTTTTTCCTATCTCATCAGACTGGACCTCAAGCTGTTTGGGCAAAAGGAGGCTTATGCATGGAGACCATATGTGCGTCTAGCATCTTAACTTCAGGGCTTTTGTGAAAAATATCTGTGGTGACTCTGCTTATCTCTGAATTGTATCAGAGTTGTTTTTATATTTTAATGGAATCCGGCCCTGACAGTAACCTAGAAAAAAAATGTAGCTGCTGCATTCAGGGTAGTGGATAAAAGGGTTAGCTTTGTAACACCAATTCTTATCCATGATATTTTTTGCTTATAGGAGATCTATGAAGAGGAATCTTCTTGGAAAGAAAATAAGGAGTGCTTTTGGTTCAAGGGAGAAAAATAAAACATTGATCTGCCAAAAGATTTAAGAAAGGCTGCTTCAAGTGTATTAAAACAAAATGGAAAATAAATTTCAGTCAAATTTTGGTTGATTGTTTTTACAAAGGCAGGAAGCATTTGCAACATGGCCAACTGTTTACAATACACAATATTTGGATGTTTTTTCTTGGTGGTAATGAGCCTAAGTCCTTAAAGTCAGAACATTTCAAAAGTAGAATTGGACTTGTATAAGTTACTCCAAAATTGGACTTGTACGAATTATGGTTCTCCAACTTCTGAAAGGGAATGAAAGAAAAAAGGAAATCATCTTATTTATTTAGGAAAATTATTGCTTTATACAGGCCCCTTTGTATCCTAAAACCATTGTCCTTTCAGATCAAATCACCTTTTGAAATTCTGAGTATGTTATAAATTCTGGTGGAGCTGAAGCATTGTGAAAGCCACAGTAATACAAAAAAATTCTCACTGACTTTTGCCTCCCCATCATAAAATTAGGTGACTTCCCCAATCATAAAATTAGGGTGAGGACCACAGGGTTCTCACTAATTCTATTAAAAACGTGGCAAGAAAGTAAAAGTATTTTAGGTATGCAAAGTTTTATCGGAAGCAGTTCAAAGTTTACATCAGTGTGCCCCTCAAGAACCAGAGCTAAGCAAGAGAATGGGCAATGCATGTTGCAGTAAACTTTGTTGTTTTAGTGCCTTCGAGTCAGGGTTGACTCCTGGTGACTCCTGAACTGGACCCTGCAGTTTTCTTGGCATGATTTTGGAAGTGGTTTGCCATTGCCTCCTTCCTAGGGCTGAGAGAGAGTGACTGGCCCAAGGTCACCCAGTGGCTCAGGACAGGACTAGAACTGGGTATTTTTGCAAATGGTGCTTATTTCCATGTAAACCAATGTATTTTCCAAATTTTTGAACCAAACAATTTGGGAAAAAATATGTAATAGATGCCCTGAAGTTCCCTGTCCTTACTGCATCGCCTAAAATGCATGTCCAGTAAAACAAGGAGGAAACAAAGTACAAATAGGAAGATGACCTAAAAATATTCTTCTCTCTGTATTAGATAGGTTTGTGGAAAATATAATTCAGCAATGAAAGTCTACACTGGAATAGTTTCAAAATTTATTCAACCAGATCCATCTTTCTTTAGAACAACAACTTTAGCATATTCATTTGTTTTGGAACGAAGTGCAAAATATACATAAAGACTTTGTCTGTACAACACCATTATTAACTCGTTTTTTAACCAAAATAAAAAATGCAAAAAAGCACAAGGTCATAATAAACATACGTTTTCCAGTATTATAAATGAGCACAAACTATTATTGAACCAAAGTGCCTGAACTTTAAGCATAGCAGTTAGGTTCACACAATCTGACTACCCTTTTGCCAACTATGTTCTATGAACCCTGATCCTAGGAGACAAAATACATCTGCATTCATATTACGGAAAAGCAGAACTTTCTACATCCCATCTAATGGCAGTGAAAACACTGACTCAAGCAGAATGGTAATTACATTCATCAGGAACGTCTGCATCAGTGCTGTTGGGATGTATTCAAATGCAGAGGGTATTTGTGCTGAATCAACCTTAAGGTTACTTACCTTAGGCTGCAGAGGAACTTGACTGATCCCCTCCCCCCCCACATACACAAACACACCATGAAAATTAACAAGAGCTGGTATTTCAGCCAGTGTTAAACAAAAGTAAAAATAGTAATAATTTATTAGATATATTCAACAGAGGCAATTTATGATAGGTAAGAGTATGTATCTTCCAGTGTTACAGACTTGGGTCATACATCAATATTTATTCAGAAGTTATGCCTTACTGTAGTCAACAGGGTTTACAGTACTGTGTAAGTAAGTGATAGGAACAGATATGCTTGTGATTTTAGTCAAGAATGCAGAAACAGTGGTACAAATGGCTGCAGCTAGGTAGAATAACCTAACTGCACATCAGAACATCCCAATTCCAAAATTAAAATGTTCCTCTTAAAGGATAATACAATGGAAGAATTCTGGGTTCTAAATGTTGGGTTTGAAGATTTAAAATACATGTAATGATGGTCAAGAATAAACCTAATGGATAAATAACAATGTAAACAAGGGTGAAAAAATTAGCATGACGGTGAAGATATGCAGGAGGAAATTAAACATACAACTTGTTCCTGTCCTCAGAATATTTGTCTCTTGCTTCTGCAACATCTAATAAAAAATCCACTGTACTGTTCTGGCAGCTTAATACGCTTCAAATTCCATTAAAGTAATGCTCTTTGGAATCTTGTATTATAAAAACACATTTTAAAAGAACTTTGTGAACCTTAGAAAACTGCATATTTTTATCAGACTTGCCAGCTGAAAAGTGTAATGAAAGAACAATTGGTGAAAGGAATTCATTATGCATACCGAATTGTTTAAAATACTGATTTCTAAAACAAATCTGATTTTTTTAAATTCTGAAATTCTGAAAGATCTAGAAAACTACAAGTAGTCCTTGCTTATCGACTGCTTCAGACAGCAACTGTTCGCAGTTGCGACAGTGATGAAAAGTAACTTTGCAACCAATCCTCACATTTATGACCATTGCGGCATCTCTCTCAATCATGCGTTTGCCATTACAGTCAGTTAGTATGCATTGTCCTGTGTAAAACTGTAAGCACAATCATGGTCACCTGATTTTTTACTCAGCAACTGCTTCACTTAACCAAGTTGCCAGTATCAATTGCGGTTGCTAAATGAGGACTACTTGTACCATAATCTGGATTATAACATGATCACTGGACGATAGAATGTTCAGAAATTAGTACCTTAGTCCTAAAGATATACAAATACTGTTTTACACCAAGAATTTTACATAAGACCAGCTATTCTGCTCTCAATGTCATTTGGCTCATAAATGTCACTAAATCTAATAGTTTTGTGATGCAGAAATAAAATGCTGTGCATTTTGGCTGGGATGGACGTGAAGATTGGAAGCTGGTGTCCAGATTATAAAGTTTACTGCTTCAGGGGAAGCCTGACTGTTCCTTAAAACCCTCTGCCATTTTAGGTGGTACTCTTTTTACTTTTTTGTTAGATCTTTGTTGAGTTTGTCTTGTTGCTGGGAAACTAGTTAACACTTTTACTGGGCATTTTATCACGGCTTTTTGGGCAGGAATCCTGTGTTTTCTGAGAGTTTCCTTTTATTATTTATTTACCTATTTCAACCGCTATTTGAAAGCACCACCTAGAAAAAGAGTTGAAAAGGCATAAAAGATTTACATGCTGTATAAAAAGGAATTAAAAAATTCAAAGTGACATTTGATTAGTATTGCATATGGAAGACCTTATATCAATACAGCACTTAAAATCATTAAAATAAAATCAGTATTCAGTAATTAACGTAGGCAACCAGTATAAAAATCAGTCAGAATGAATGATTCATAAATGTTTCTACATGATTTTAGAAGATCTATTCTTAATGCAAAGATCAGCAAGACAAGACGACAGTATTTTTAAAATATTCAGTATTGAACCAAGGAGTGATCAGTCTGGGCTTATACTTTTTCTGTGTTTTTCCCACACTTCTAGTGGGTTGTTTATAATAATCTTTTATAGATTGTACATTTCTGTCTGTATCCAACCAAAGATAATTATGCAGAACTTCTGAGAGTGCTGCTCCCTCAGTAGAAGTAACCCAGATGAAAGATAATGTGATCCAGTTTGAAATCTAAATTAAATAGCTGGCTTGATAATATACTTTAACTTTTGGTACTGCTTCTCCCTTCTTTCACATCTTGGAAAATCTTAAGTTTAATCCTTGATATCTTTAGTTGTCTCTCCCACCCTTTAAATATCTTCTCTTCAATTCTTACTGGAATCATTTTGAAATTAAAAGTTGATCCTCAGTAAAATACTCACTTGTATGGCTGATAGTCTTCCTAATCAGGACAAGTTTAACTTTTTCCATCTTAAACTTTGTGCCATTGTACTTTTCCAAATCTGTAATTGTGATTAAATAGGTCTTCATCGTTCTTTATTACATAAATTCACAGGTATTTAACCCAGGTATTGCTTCTCTTCCTCAGATAACCAAACTGCTGTATATGTTCCATTAGATATTCTAGAGAAGTCTCTTGGATGTATAACTGTAACTACATTGCCAGCAGACAATTTAAGTTTATTCTTGATTTGCCAGATATTTCTTAAGAGTCCTGCTTCCTCAGTAGAAGTACATCATCATTCCTGAAATTTTATTTTCTTGCTGTATCTTCCTTGGTAGTGTTTCCAATGCCAATAAAAAGAAGAAAGAGAAGAGGAGACAACCGTGTCTTCTCCCCTTCACTAAAATAAAATATTATTTTATTTTCTACCAGAAAAAATTTTTCTGGTAGAAGTCCATTTACCGTGATCATAGTTTGTTCTTTATCTATGTTCTGTATCCAGATGAGAAAATTTGAACTGCAGTTTATCTTCTTCAAAGTCATAAAAACAAAAGGCCATTCCAGTTTATCAAAAGGATAATCTCCACATCAAGGAACGTCAGAGCTTTCTTGTTTTTCTGATTAAAGGAGGAAAAAATAGCCAACTTGCTATTTTGGCCAGAGGCAGCTGTTGGACCTGGTGTAGAGAATAAGGAAGAGGACCTTGATAGAGATATGCAGGAATTGTTGCCTAAGCAAAAGAGGCTGAAGCATTTTTAAAGTTCCGAACAGCCAGATGACATTCACAAGCATCTCAGATGCCTCCTTGATTCACAGAACTATAAGGAGGAGGAGGAGGCACGGCACAATCAGGCTTGCAAGATTCTGTTATGATAGCCAATCTCAGTAAAAGTAGCTTTAGCCTTTTTTTGGAGTTGATTTCCTGGACTGGCCTACCTAGTGGGGCTGACACCAACCTTCAATCATGACCAGACTGGTCTGTACTAGTATATCCAGTTGAATGTAGAGTTTACTGTTACAGCTTGGGTATGCAACCAGTACTTGGTTGAGTCATCATAAAACTTGCTTCCACATAATGCAATATGGCTCTAACACAGTTAGTAATATTTGCAAGATTATTTCATACACTCCAGCTTTTTTAGATGATGCATTAATTAATAAGTGCTATCCTTTCTTTGGTGCCACAATGAGCTACAAATAATTGCATACGGTTGAGCAATACTGTGCTAAGCGATAATGGTCAGATTCACACGTCACATATATTCACAAGCAAGTCAACAAACCAACTTATGGTTTAATATCTGAATCCAGGCACTGACTGAGATGATGCTGGCATTGCTCAGTATGTGTAAATTTTTGAATAACTCAAGGAGTGATTTTTACTGCAGGATGAAAATTAACAGGTCCTGTTAATGGTGAATAAAGGTAATCTGTTCCACATGTATGCTTATCAAGGGTATAAAACAGTATTCCTGGCAGATTTCAGTATTATTTCTGGTCCTGCCAATTCAGAAGGTCCATTAATAACAATACAAAAATATACAAAAACAAAATCTTTATACAACTGTAAACAAAAGCCCAAACCGACCAGCAGTTATATGTACAATATTTTCAATTATAAAAAGTGTAAAACCTTTTAATAAGACACTCGTAGAAATTAAACTTGGTGATTGCAAGCACTGCTTGTGGCTCATGATTCATACACCCAGGAATATTTCTGCTATATTTATTCTCTGTCTTTAGTAAGTCCTGTAATCTCATCCATGTCTTCCAAATCTGTTCCCATTTTCTTGTATTCTCTCTTGAAGAAGCCAAGCTGCAAGAAATTGTTGAGAAGATTTATATTTGGTATTATTTAATGCTAGAATGTAGCATCAGGGATATGATCTATACTGTTTCTCTTGTCCTTCAACTTTGATTTTTAACAACAGGTTGTTCTTAAATCCAAACTAGACAAACTGTGGTTAACCTTAACTGTGGATGGCCAATGCTTTTGACCCTGAGGGCTACATATTAGGATCTGTTAAAAGTCTAGGGTCTCACAGTGTACAAGCAGGCAAACATCCACCATGTTTGCTGATCTTATGTTCTTTCCCTAAATTAGTATGAAGACTGATCAGAGTTCTAGGACTGCGTATAATTTCAATTACATTAATTGAAAAGAAGCAGGTGCTCCACTGGATGGGCTACATCAAAGAAACAGGATGCATGCACATGATCCTAAACTCAGATACATGTGAAACTGAGCATTAGTACTCTATGTGCATTTAACAGATGGAAATCAGCAGATCTTCAAAGGTTTGGGAGAAAAAAGAGTTCTGAATTCCCCCTGGGAATGATATGCCTTGTGGCAATGATTGTACAACCCATGGAAGAACGTGGCTCCATTATTAATTGGGTAGTTCAATATATGACATAATTGCTTAAGAGATTTGTATCTCAAAGTCAAACACGGACATTTTTCATTCTACCCACTTATAGGTATTTTTGAAAGCTCAAAATATACTTGTTTCAGTGGGACATGTTATTCAAAATTTTACAAGGTGTATACTGAAGTTGGACAACCTTCATGACTATGGGTAATATTTGTCAGTGTGAGAGGCCACATAGATGGGCCAGTGATAGAAAGTTTGTGTGTGTGTGTTGTGTGTGTGTGTGTGTGTGTGTGTGTGGTTCTCATGGTAGAACCTCCCTTTAGGGTTTTTTTTCCCCTTAAAGGGGGCATTTGGAAGGGGAATTCTCTTATTTTCTTAATTTTCTTAAGTTATTGCACTTACATGCAAAAGTGCTACCAATTTTGACAATTATAGTATATGAGAACACTAGGGACTGAACAAGCACACATAGCCCTGGAGGACTCAGGTTGCCCAGTCATGTTTCAAGTAATACTGTTTAGCTATACAGGAAGAAATCTATCATTTAATCAACTTTTAAACGTCTAAGCTTTTACTTACTTTCCATAAAACAGCAGTAAGAACTACGAGCAAGAGCAGACCTATCAGGACACTTGCTATTACAATTCCAACCGGTATTCCTGCTTTCTCATCAGGTTTGATTATTGTAATAGGAATCTAAAAAGAAATAAATGTAGTTATTTCAAAGAGCAAAAGTGGACATTTTCATAAAAAAATGATAAAATTCATTCTGCATTCATTCTTTAGATATTAGCTAATAGCAGAAAGGTAATCACTGTGGTCACATTAAACTGCAGAGAAATGAGCAATCCTCTCCTTTCTTGTTCCAATACTGAGATATATTTTCATTCCAGAAACAGGAATTTCAGAATGGTAATAAATTTTGCACATGCAGTGTTCATTTTCTGAAATATTTTAACAACTCATTCTCTTTCTTTTCTTTTTTTTAAGAAATTGCACATTTGCAACATCAGTACCTAAGATAAAATGAATACGAAACATCCTATTTGCAGAAATTAAAATTTTACCATTCATGTAAGTAGCCCAGAGCTATTGAGATGAATGCCACATTTGTTTCTATTTCTAAATACATGTTTTTAATGAAGTGAAGTCCCTGTGCATTCACCCACATGTTAAAACAGCCAAGAGAAGCTTCTGCAGCAATTGTGTGAGCCTGGAAAAAGATGCAGCTGTTGTAACTGTTTGAAAAGAGATGCTTTGTACAATTGAGCAAAAGATTTTTTTTTTCAGATTTTCAAAGTTTATTTTGAGTTTCCATAGATGCTTGAAAACTCAGGATCTTTGGAAGGCAGTGGGAACATCTGGATTTATAATCAACTTCATTTTATGGAAAGTTAGGATTTGGAGAAGAAGAAGAATAGGAGAAAAGCACAAATCCTGATGCTCACCATACATACCATGCTTAGTTCAGATGTTTTATCTTTTGGGAGGAATAACTCTCTGGAAAACTGAACTGAAACAGAGGGAATCCTGCAGAATTCTGTTCAACCTCTTTTTCCACAAATAAGGACAGGCATATATTGATCCCCAAATCTGAGTCTAAGCAGTGCACTAACTAGGAATGTTTACATGATCTGCCTTTGCCTAAATCCCACTCACATTGGGAGGATTTCAGTGAGTTTGTTTGTTAACCCTAACCTTAACCCTTCATAGAAGACAATGAAATACATAGGTGTATCTACAACCAACATAGCACCTTTAAATTATACGGATATTCACAATTTTATTGCAGGAGATATTTTCACAACCTTCAACAAGAGAGCAAATGGTAGAGAACAAGGAACAATTCACCACAAGGGAACAGAGGTCTAGAGGAACTTAACAGAAATTAAGCTGAAAGTAGAAACTGACGACAAAGCAGGGTCATGAGGTATACATACAAGAGCTGCAACAAGGTCACCCAGGAGCCTGGGTATAAACATAGCCTTCCTTTTCAGAAAGTGGATCATAAACCAGGTTATTTAGGCCACGTATTTGCTTTTTCTTTAACATTGCTGCTGTTGTGCCTGGAACACAAAGTTGAAAACTGATCGCAGAGTTTGTCAGCTGGGGAAGCAGGGCTGAAAGCATTTTTTCCTAGTCAGATGGATATCTGTTTCACCAGCAGTGCTGCTATCTATATCAATATACTTCCATCAAATTGATAAATCTAACTATAGCCCTTAACACCTTAACATTAAAGTGAGTGTGGCCAGGATATTTAAGGATTAATTTTTTCCTCCTTGGGTTTTGAAAGGAATTTGTAGATGGAAGAACTATCAGTAGGCGCCAGATGCACCCCAATTAAGCAAATCAGAATGATGTCTGCTCTTAATATAAAGATTGCTTTGGATAGCTGCCCCCAGAGAAACTGGGTCTGAGCGCAAAAGCCGACTGATGATAGGAATCCTTGGGGCAACAGCTTCATGTACTGGTGGGATTTTTAATCCTGTATTTTATTAGGACACCTCTTGAAAGGAATCCTCCACCCAAAAACAAGTTGATCTCAAATGCGGGTATGAAACCTTAAGAAAACTGGAGGTCAGAGACAAAAGACTATCCCTTATAGAAGAGTCCCAAAGAAGGTCTTTCATAGGTTCCCTGTGGGGGAGACCTTTAAAATAGCTACAGTGGCAAGTCCAAAGCAAAACAAATCAGTTGCTTCCCACCAGGTTTACTGTGAACATCTGCCATCAGGAAATCTGTATTGTTATACCAGTTAATCTAGCTATTTCCCACTGGATCCATTCCAGTGCAATGTGGAAGAGGACTTCCTGCCCATTATCTGCAACAATTAATAATAAAATAATCATCATAATAGAGAAATATGAAAGAAGTATACTGTAGCATAAACCTAGCATGTTGGACATTTTATATGATTTCTGGCTACTTCACTATTCTCCACAGGAGGGCACCAGTTTACATATTTCATTGAAAGATTTAGACTCTAGTTCCAAACGAGATACAGGAGTAAATTTAATTGAATAAAGTGAATTTTACTCGTCAGCAAAGAGACAAGTAACAACATGATTTGTTTAGCAACCGCAACTGGAGCTGCTGTCATAAGTCGGTGCTGTCACGTGATTTTTTGCTTAGCGACAGAGTTCCCGGTCCCTATTATGATTGTTAACTGAGGATTACCTGTAATTAACTTGTTAAGAGGACTGAAATAGTGTGCCACTATTGTTTTTAATTGCCCAGGTTAGTAACAGCTTTAGCTTTCTATTACTCTTATCCAAGTATTAACTTGCTTAGCCTGATCTCGTTACTTACAAAGTATTACATGTCTGGACACTCTACAAAGTGGACGTTCTCCTGCAACTAACAAAGTGAGGAAACATCTACTACAGAAGGAAGTACTTCTGAAATAGACCTTGATGGAAACAAATGACTCACATCTTCAGTTTCTTGTTATAGCTCTGCCTTTTTAATTGCTAGCTAGTTTATTGAAAAGAGATGGGTTTCTTCCTTTCCTAAATTTTGTAAGTTTCAATTTGATTAGTCTGGGAGCTGTTTTGGGGAGGGGGGGGGATGACTAACATTTAGCAGAAATTTGCAACAGTTTCAGCAACCTTTAAACAATTTGCTAGCCAAATTTGGCCTCATTAAAATTCATGCTAACATTTGGTAGATAACATTGCTTAAATCTTGACTAACTTTAAAACTCTCAAAATAATTTAAGCATATTAATAATAATTTTAGGAAAGGGAGATTATTTTTTTCTGTCAAATCATGTCCTACCATTTTAAATATAATTCTCCAAAGGAAGTTGACTCATCCAAAAGGAAGATTAGACAAAAAAAGGTTATAAACAACACATACAAGAACCCTGTACATTGCCTAACCTCATTTCTTTGTCAAGTATGGCTCCCAGCTCCCACTGGAATCCCACCAAGAATTTTCTCTCCTCCACAAATATGCGCAGTTACATAAAAAGGTAGGGCATACTCTAAGGACAGATGTTTACAAGGTCCATACATATCCAAAATCCATACAACCATGAGAGTTAGAGTTTTCCATTATTTGTCTGGATTTTTGCAGATCAGATATGGTAACTAAACTACACAGACAGATGGACAAGCACATAACACATATGTACACAAATTTGAATGAATGATTAATAATTAAACAGTATTTAAATTAATCGCCTGTAAAATAATGCATTCCATTTGTAAAGTTATTTAGACCCTATTATTATTATTATTATTATTATTATTATTATTATTATTATTATTATTACAACTTACATCCCAGCTTTCCACACCACTGTGTGAGGTAGGCTGGGCTGGGGGAGAGGGTCCACTAATCCAAAGTGGGGTGTACCGATCTGCCTATAAACCCAGCAACCATTCTTTCTCAGACACAGGCACACAGAGAAGGAGAAACTGTTTGCAGAAATGAGCATGCATAAACTTATGCAAGGTTCCTCTGTGATAAGCTTTAGTGATTCCAGTATGGCTCTCAGGTATTGCTCTGCTGGGCAGATATCTGTTTGCCCCAATTTACTCAGTGTAATCTGGGATGGAATCTGGTGCACTGAGAAATTGCTTTCTTTTTCACAACAAGAAAACAATTACAGGTGCCATTTGGGTGAGCTGCAGACTTAAAGAAAACTGTGCTTGGTTACTCTGTAATGAGTCTCATTGCATTTACTGGCTTTTACTGCCAGTAAGTGGTTTAGTGGGTCTCTCATTCCCCTTCAAGTGAAAATCTACTTGCTTTCATGGATTGAGGACATTCCCCATTGCAAACAGGATGGCAGGATTAGCATGGTCCCATAGTCCTTATAGGGAAAGCTTCTTTGCCCTGGCAGATACTCTTACCTCCCACTTCTTCACTTACTTTCAACAGGACCTTTCACTCGCTTGTGTTCATCAGCACCTCTGTCTATCACCAGATTCTCAACAAATAAAAGACAATCTACTGCAATCCTCAATTTCAGTTTCATATAAGCGTAGCCTGCGATTCAATTCTCTAACCGGACAATTCTTTGCTCCAACCTTTTAGCATTAACACTTCATAATGAAATAAGTTTCCAGACTAACCCTGGAAACATAAAGTCACACTCACTGATAAAATACTTTCTCCTGTTATAAACAGCTCGGAATCGTCAGCATCAATTTCTGTGCTTGCAGATAATTCTATTTTCTGGAAGGTTGACTGCAACAGAAACATACAGCATACTGTACATCTAACATTCAAAAAAAAAAATTTCATCAAATATATAAATTATTTAAGGTTTCAAGTCCATTTAAAATTGTCATTTAGATAAAAGAGGGACAACTTCTTGCTCACAACTATCTTTCATATTTTAATGAAAGATTGTTGGCCTTATTTCTTCATCTTAGGCTGAAATCTTAAGGATTTTCCCAGTTAAGTTCCTGCTAAATAAACATGCAAGGACTGAATTAATAGGAAGCTCATTTTATGATCTTCATCAAACTCTTTGTGGATTTAAAACTGCAATCCCATTAACTTAATAGGTCTGCTATCTCAACAGATATGCATACAGTTGCATTTAAAGTCCCATCCTTCTTGTTTTGCAAACCACCAACCCAAAGATTGTGTCCTAATAAGTTTTTGGAAAAACTTTTTAAACATTTTTGTTAGCCTTGTCTACATATATAGTAGAAAAGGAAATGGAGTGGGTTTAGGCTGGCCTTACATAATGAGGATTAAAAACTTTTAAAAACTGTAGAAGAAAGAATTTCAGCAAATGGATAATGATCGAGCCTGCAGGACCACTGTTTCATTGTGATCTGGCCAGCTTGAAATGGGTGGCAATATTTTATTACATTTAAATAAATATCTACTTAAGGAATGGGCTAGAATCCTTATCTCTGATTTGTTAAGTCTGTATCCCTAGTGTGCCTGTTAGGGCAGAGTTCTCTTCAAAAGTGATAGGCCTCACCTTTAGTCTGTGACAAAGCCCAGGAAACCAAGGTTACATTCTTGTATCTCACCCTGCTTCATGTATAACTAAGGGCCATCCTTCTTCAGTATTAGGACTGTGCAAAACTTTTGAAAGAAATTCCTTTGGATTGTTTGGGACTGCACTGGAGTACATCTTTGGAACAATTAAAGCAGCTGTGTCTTTTGCCAGGCTGATGCAGCTGCTTCAGAAACTGCCCCAGCTATTTTTGAATATGTGCATGTGCAGAGCCAGTTTTCTTTAAGGGAAGTGGCTGTGCATGCACACCCACATAAAGATGGCTGGGAGATGATTCTGAAGTAGCCCCCATGTGCCAGAAAAAGACGTGGCTGCTTTAATAAGTCAAAAAGAAGTGCTCCATAGGTACTCCCATGTGCTCTGAAGTACTTCTTTGGAAGGATTTGCACAAGCCAAATAAAAATGTAGCACACAGCTGTGTTTATCCTTTTATTTACAAGTAAGCTAATATGGTCTTCAACCGGATTGCAACTGCCACAGATAAGCAAGGGAAGTTCAAATTCTCTTATCTACTCAACTCTGAACTCACCCTCACATAGAGATTTTAATTTTTTTAAGAAGAATTTGGTACAAACAAGGTTTTTCTTCTCTTTATAAAAAAAAACTATAGAGGGAAGGAGCTCAACAAATAGTGGAAAAGAAGTAGGGGGAAAAGTTAATTTTTTTGTAGTTTCAGTTTGGATGGCAGGTCACATGCTTACTTAGGAATACAGAAAAAATACAGTGAAGCTGCACTCTACATTTTCCTTATAAAGTTGGATTCTAAAATCTTTCATTTTGCTTTAGATTTAGATTAGTTCTTTGTTTAGATTTAGCATAGATTTTGAAAAGTCAATAACAAAGTATTCCCCTAATTAAACCTCCATTATAATTGCTTATAACACACCTTTATTATATTTGTAAAGTAAAAGAGTGTTTTTTTTCCAACTTCTTAAATACCCAAAGGCTGGTAATTGATTAAAACCCATGCATTACTTACAGCAGCAAATGTTCCATTCCAGATTCTAGTAGAAATATTAACATAATTTTCAGGTTTCAGGGATATATCTTTTAAAGTGCATGTGATCGTATCACATCTGATGTTCTTACAGTTCTGTCAGACAAGAAAACATGAAAATATAACATTATTGATTTGTTAATTGTTTATTATTTTAAAATATAATAGCATAGCAATTCATATATTTCACATTTTCCATCTCCCCACCCAACCTCAACTTCCATTTCAGGTATTCTTTTTTCTTAAGTGTGCAGCTCCATTTAGATTCCCACCAACAACTTTGTCTCATTTTGTGGCTTAAATCCCAAGACCCTGAAATTCAGGTAATCTACCTTCCTGCTAGGGTGGGCACTGGAAAAGTGGATTGTAGCAAGCCCCATCACAGCCTGTTCAACAGGGAAGGAGGAACTGGGAACCATAAAAAGAGGGACACATTTACTTTGTAGGCTGTGGTTACCCATCACTGCTCCAGAGCAATTACATAAGAACGTAGGTCTTGGATATTGCAGTTATGCATTTAACTCACCAATTCTTTCAAATCTTTGAAGTTTTCTTTCGAAAATGATGCAGCATAGCTTTGCGATCCAATTTCATGTGGATTGATGAGTCCATGACAGCTGATATCACTGTCCTATAAAGAGAATGCAACAATATAAAGGAGCACATGAAATTATGTGCTGTTGATAATCTAATGTCCACTGCTATTACTCAATGGAATAGCCTTAGTATATGTAATAAATATAGAATGAGTTAGAAAAACACTGGGGATATATTGCATTTTGGTATTCTGGAGAAAGAGGAGAAGAAGAAGCAATCCACAGCAGAGAAGATTTCTATAGTTTCAAGAAACAGGGTTTACTATAACCAAAATTTCCTACAATTCTGATTATTGTTCTTAAAAAATCAAGAGCTAAATCTGTATCTTTATTTCCTTGTTTCCCTTTTTAAATGTCTTTGGCTCTACAAGTAGAATTTTGCATTTAATTTCAGGTTACAGCAAGTGTACAAGTGCAAAATCAATGCAATTTTATACATAAAGTCAACATGATCTAGTTAAACACCAAACCAAGAATCTGAGATTTGAAGATAAATGATCAGTTAGTTAATTTATTCCCAAATTTATTTGAAAGAGTAGAGATTGCCCACCATAGTGTTCAAAAACTAATTTTGTCATTTATAGCAATATTGATCCAAGAACATCTGTAGATTTTCACAGAAGCAGAAGAGGAAGAACAATCCATTATAAGAAGTCTCACACAGTGCAATCTTATGTATCTTATGCCCTACTGAGTGCAAGTACTTATTCCCAGGTAAGTATGTATAACGTTACGTTAATCAGGTATATACCAGCTGTTGAAAGGCTTAAACTGTCTCATCATTATCACTGACGTTTCTGTATTTGTTAGCTTTGAATCATCTTCATTATTGTCTTGTACTTAAAATAGACCATTGTTTCACCTGACTGGTGTGCACTGCAGTCACATACATCAAAGGATTATTCCCTTTAGTCTGCTTAGGAATATGGATTTTTAAAGTTGCCATATTGATTGGATTACTTCCTCTTGTGACCTGGAAAACAAGAGAGGGATTAATACTGGGCATAATTCCAATAGCTAATGGCCTACTTTGCAAAAATTATTTTCTCTTAATTAATGCTAGAAAGGAAAACAGACAGGCACTTTTACAGCTATGAAATGGATATATACTTTGGATCGTTTAGATTCTGGGTGACCCCATCTAGAAGCAGAGAAGATTTGAGAACAGGATCTCCTGGTGGTAACTGATTTAGTATAATAAGAGATAGGTTTGATCATCACACTAAGCCAAAAGCAAGCCGTGTTTTAGTTTAGCATTATTTGTGAACAGACGAATGCCCTTTATATATTTAAAAGATACTGAAAATGTTTACTGACCTTAACTGAAAAGTTAAATGCAGGTCCAATTTCATCAAAATTATTCACAGTGGAGTAAACCTTATGATTAGAATATACTTCGTAGAAGTCCATACTAGTAGATCTGAGGAGAAATAAATTATATATAGGTATTGGGGGAGCAGATATTTAGGATATAATTTTCCTTTCAATATTAAGGGACTCTAAGTTTGGAAATGCATCTGGAAGAGAAATGTTTTAATCTAGGTTTATTTTTGTTTACTTTAAAAAACAATGGTGTTATAGCAATAGTTGTCAATATTGTCCTGGACATTCACAAAGAATGTTTGGAATCACTTGTCTTTCTGTGAGAATGTCAACAACTGACAGATATTGTCTGTTCCAGCAGCTTATCTGAAATATTTATCCCACTTTTTTGTATTTCTCTGTGCCCCATTCCTTTTTTTTCTGGATCCTCTGAATGCTTAAAAAACCACCAGTGTCTTCTACACATGCAGGACAATCTTTATGTACACAATTTCTGCTTTGGTGGGTGAGCCACAATGTTATGCTCCCTGAATTCCTCTAGGGTTAGGGTTAGGCTCTATTACACTAATAGAATTACTGTAATACATGTAGGCTAATTTAGAGTTACCTCATTAAGTGAAGTTCTGCATCATAACGAAGGGGAAGTGTTAGGTTCACCTGATTGTTTCTATAATCTTCTTCATTACTTGCACTGTTAAGTAAAAAAATAAAATATACGTATTTGAAAACATTTGTAAAGTTATAATCTCCAAATTTATAAATGCTATCAGGAGGCTCAAAAGAAATTTGTCTAAGAACAGTTCAGGGACAGAGGAGAGTCACAAACTGAAAATTAATCTGGACTTGCGAGATATGAGGGCTGTAAAGTGTGTTGATCTGGATGGTATTTATACTATTCACCCTAAACTCTATAGAAGGGATAGGAACTGGAAATAAGCAGCTTTGTTTTCCTCCAGCTCTGGCAGATAAGTTCCACTGTGTATCTTCAGGCAATAACTTATAATAAAATAAGTTCATTTTGGAATAAGCAAAACCTCCATGTGCTCTTAAAAATGGTCCAGCAACTAATTAGCTTTTTGACAACTTTAGAATTAAATATCTTGTTATTTTATATTATTATGAAGTTGCTATTTTTTGATAATTGACTTCTTTGTGAAAGCGGATATCTTGAAGAACAGACATTTCAAACTGAGGAAGTATGGGTTTGGCTGCCAATATTGTTTTCAAGTGTAACAGGAAATTTGCAGGGTACCTCAAAGCTTGAAAACGTAATACTGCCACATTCTGAAAATTTTTCGAGCTGAAGTCAAAATTAATGTCAAAGGATATCTATGAAAAAAACAAAGATGGAAGATAACATTAAAATAAGGAAAGCCATTATCACTAATCACCAAAACTGCTTTAAAGAATAAGGTCAGATATTCCATAAAAGGGCTTTATAGCACTTCAGATTTTATTCCAAACAAATACTTTGGTATGCATAGACGTATGAATGTAGCACCCGTCTGGAACTTAAAGCAACTGCATCTTTTCCCAGGATTACACAACTACTCTGGATACTCCAAAGCACCAATTTGGAACTGAACTGCAAATACAACACACCTCTATTCTACATTAATATTATGCCTTGATCAACCTCTGTTCTCTAAGGATTCAAAGTCATGTTCTGCTTACAGCAGTACAAAGGCACCCTGGATAACCATTTTTAAGAGACATATCCTTATTACGTTGCCTCTGTCTCATGCTTAGGCCACTGAAAAGGCAACCTGAAATCATTCTGCTGTTAAAGTGGTGCTTTCCTTCCCTCCAAACAAATTTAGCTGTATGAACAATGTATGATAAGGCTGGCGATGATATGGTTAAGGGTAGGCGTCTTCACAGTTCCTACCTGCAGCTTAAGTCTATTGCAGAAACAACCCCTCACAGTCCTGTTGCTGGGCACTGCTCACTATGACCTTTTTTACTTGAGCTGTAAGAGACCAGGCACCTGACCTAGGCCTTTTGGTCGATGATTTTGACATGGGAATATCAATCTTCTGAAAGACCATCTCTTTGCAAATGAATGTTGGTCTTCCAGGAGATCAATGCACCCAATTTGCATCTCTGCAGGCTGCTTCAACACACCAGTTAAGACTATGACATGGTGGAGATACAGCTTAAAAACAATTTAAGCCACAATTCCCCATTCCCCAGTTTCCTTCCTTGCTTGATGAAGAGTTCTTGGGAACTCAGTTTTTTTGGTTAGCTTACATATTTTGCATTGCCCAACATAATACTTTTCCTTTCTGTTCATTTTTTGTCCAAGCATATTTAAAATATTTCACTCTGATGTTGAATCTGTAGCATATCTTAGATACCTCTTGCCCTGCTTTAAAAACAGGATAGCTGATTTGACAGACAAGATGACTGACATCTTCATTCTGACATAAAACTTCAGTTTCATCCACCTAACAATAAAAAGCAGATATTTATTAGTATTCATGATTTGTGTGTCATGAAGCTTCCATATGATATTTCAAGGGATAAGGATGCAGTTAATAGATAAGATTAAGAACTTGGTCTTCTGCTAATAGAAGGTTCCTTTCGTCTGTGGAAGAACTGAGAACCCAGAGAGATTCCTCATTAGAGGAACAGGGAAAGTGATTCTTGCCAATTGTTCATGCCTGTTTTGAAGAAACCTCTAAGCCTATGGGACAGGTTTTTAGAGAAAAAAATGAGAGAAATTGGCTGACAGGAACAAGGGCACAAAATCACTTCCCTGAGCAGAGTTAATTCTCAAATGTATAACTGTGTCATACAGCAAGCAGCATTTTATTAGCATTCAACAATGTTCTAAGAATAAACTAGGAAGTTAAGGTATTCATATATAGAGGACACCCATCTCCCAGAACTACATGAGTCAGTTTATTTTCCTGTTCCATGTAGGGTTAGCAGACTTAGTTTTGACTTTATCTTGGTACTGAATTACAACCCTCAAGGCTATGGACAAATCTAGCTGAACTCAACAGTGTTTATTTCAGAACAAACATGCCAAAGCTTACATTTGATAGGATTGGGTTTTTTTCTCTGTAGACATACTAAGCAGTCTTCCTCTTTTAGAAAGTGTAGAGGAAGGAAGATAACCTTGACAGAAATATGCAAGCTCTGTTGTCAAGGCAACAAGGGGTAAAACATTTTTTAAGTTCAGAATGTCCAGATAACATTCAGAAGCAGCTCAGATGGACACCTCCCTAATTCACTGAATGATAACAAGGAGGAGGAGATACAATACAATTAAGACTTGCAAGGTTCTGCTATAATAGCCCATCTCAGTAAAAGTAGTTTTAGCCTTCCTGTGGAGTTGATTTCTTGGTCTGGTCTACCTAGTGGGGCTGAAAAGTATCTTCACAAGGGTGAAGAGGTGGTATGAGATTTACTATAACTATGAGTACACATCTAAAAGAAGATACTATTCTTTAATGAAATAATTGGTGTTATTAGCATTGAGGACAGCAGTAAGAATAGAGATTATAGATAACATGGAAGATGAAGATACCCCCGAAGATGAAGCATAACGCAGGTTTTCAGAAAAAGCCACTTGAATTCTGGTGTTGTACGCGTTTTCATCCACGTTTGTCAACTTCACACCAAATGTCAGTTTTTTGTTTTTATTGGTTACAAGAAAATACTGCTTGTTGTTCCTGGAGGAAAAAAAGAAAGAAAAGAAAATGCAGTTAATGTAGTCCTGGGATCCCTATAGGTGCTGTTTCTGCAGACACTTCCCTGCTGCTCACTATTCCCTCCACCCTATTCTACTTCTTAAAGCTTATTTTAAATTTCAACTTAATTCAAAAAGAAGCTACCATATTGTAAAGCGGATGTACTCCATGTAGCCAATTTTTTGAGCATCCACAAATGTCAAAGATGCCCACTGACCCCAAAAGATGAAGAATCCTGACAGAGTGTATTTTTAACATCCAATCTGTTACAAGTGAAATAGGTGAACTAACAACAGTGTATCCAGACACAATCCAACATGCAATGAAACATATCTTGGGATAATCAAATCTTTAAACACACTTCATTCTCACCTAGGAAACACTATGAATTATAGTTATCTCATATGTCTTCACAAAAAACAGTGATGTCTGTCTGTCTATCTATCTATCATCTCCTTCCCTCCCTCCCTGACCACCCACCCACAAAAGTATATGTATTCAAGAGTGATGTGTGCGAACATTCCTGAATTCACATGTGATAATTATTATTCCATTTATTTTTTCACAACGATGGAATCAGTGGAAACTTGTTCAGTCCTGAATTCTGGAATTTAAAGCTTTATTTTCTCCTTCTAAATATCTACTGCATTTATTTTCAAAACAGACAGGTCACTATCCATTATGAACAGAACTTGTGGTAGCAATACAAGCGTTTCTTACCCAATATTTTTCTGTTGAACTTCAAGAATGAGATCTGTCCTGCAAACTTCATCTTCGCCACACTCTTTGACAAATGGTATCTACAAAATATAAAAGTAACCCAAAGCTTTTCATCTTCTTTGTTCGTGGTAAAGGATCTACATATCTCTTATTACAGCATTTAAACTGCTGATTTGGGTTTCTATGTCTGGAACAAGGGTATTTATCTATATAAATCTGTGTTAAGCAAATATTAATGCATCTCTGAAACTCAACTTCTGCACAAAGAATAGGAAAATTCTGTGAGCTATATAAATATTGGAAAGAAATCTGCTTACTTTTATTTACAGGGTATATAAGTATAGAAAAGGTAATCGTGAAGATTAGGAAACTGGAGCAACTTCCTATGAGGAAAGGTTACATCTGGACCTTTCTTGTATTGATAAAATGAGGGAGAGGGAATATGATACAGGCACAGAGAAACAGATTCAGACCTAGATAAATTTTGTAGACTAGGTCACAACTTGCAGACTGTCACATAGCAATGCAAGAGAATGCTCTGAAATGCTCCTTACTTACTATAGGGAGACATGTGCCACCCATGTCCCAGGAGCCTCTTAAAAACCTCTCTCTTCACCCAACTCTTTCCTGGATTAATGTTATGTTATGAATATTCTTCTCTTCCTATACCTTCTAATATTATGTGTTGCATTTTAATGTCTTCACTCTATTATCTTTATTAAACTCTACATATACCACTGCAAGATGTTCTGACATCAATTAATTAAAGAGAGAGGATTTTCTTCTTTTTGTATATTTTGTATACTTTTTGTAAAGATCCAGGGTTATTCAATGAAACTTAATAGTAAGAAATTGAGGATAGATAAAGTACAGTATTTCATATAGTGTACCATGATACTGTGGTACATGTGATACATAAAACTGTGGTAACTTGGATGGCTTTAATGAGGAATTATATAAATTTGGGGAAGATAAGACTATCGAGTAATTCTAAGAGCATATGCCTTTTAATGAATTTGTTACCCTGAAAAGTTGCTACCTGACTCTTAATTTTGGGCTACTGCTTATAACTAAATGTTTTTTCAGCTACTTTTGGCATTGGAAATGGTATATATGCACTTCAATGCCTGTTTTGGGGGTATATAAATAGAATAATGCTTTTAGGTCCCACTTACTATTTTTTCATGAATATCTAACCCTAACCCTAATTAGGTATTGTGGGAAAAAGATGTTGCATTACATGGACCTTTAGTTTGGTCTGGAAATTAAGGAATATACAATTACTGCTGAGTGTAAATAGCAATCTCCATTCTTCTCCATCCAAGAGTCTTCAGTAACTGGTTACTATTTGCCCCCTACCAGGATTTAGAGGCTAGTTGTAGGGATAGTGGTAACAGTGAATATTTTTTGGCTCAGCATTTTAATATAGGTCTAGAAGAATCTCAAGCCTGTAATTTTCACTCCTCTTCAGAGGCAAGCATTTGCTATAAACTTTACAGCACTGAACGATGCATGGAATCTTTCCATCTTTCCAAAAGGTGGGATAGAAATCAAATAAATAATCAACATCATTGCTACCACCACGGCCCCCACATTTTATTTTTGCTTGTTCTAATTATGGAACTGATACCCAGGCAGACAACATCATCAATCCAATAATACTGCAATGCTGCCATCACACCTAGTTTTCTCCCATGGAGGTATTCCTGCTGTCTCTGTAGCAACTCATTAAAAACACGGTAAAAGGAATGCATGTTCATTTACTTACACTGTAAACAAGACAGGTAGGAGATGTTTTATCAAGAGCAGGGCTTGAGTTGGGGTTCTTGAGCCCAATATCAATGCGCACGTTAAGGGAATCGATAGCGTCAGAAGGGGCCTATAAACATAAATATGCACACAAGCCTTTAATTGTTTCTCTTTACTTAATCTTTCTTATTTAAATATATGTACTAATGGCTGGTAACATTAAAATATTGCTTGTTAAGGCACTTCTGAACATTTCAATAGGACAGGTTTGCAAATAAAGTTTTTTGTTTTTTTTTAAGATACAATCCTTTCCGCTTGCACTTATTCAACTGATATCCAATACCTTGAAAAGGAAATCTGCCAAGCTAGCCAGTTGGGTGAAATTGCTACCCTAGAGGGTTAGCTCAGTGACTAAGTGCAAAAGGGAGGCCCAAAGGAATATTTGCTCTCATATGAACCTGGTCTAGTTGAAATTGGAACTGTGCCCTTCTACAGGCAATATTGCCTTCAGAACTGAGGCTGTTGCAAATGGAGACCCTTCATTTGTTGGTGGTCACATCCCAGTGATAACATAACCCAAATGCTCCTGGTCACTTTTAATTTTAAACACCAGGTGAAGGCAGATTTACTTTGATGACCATTTCATGGATAACTGAGTGTATTATTGATGTTACTGTTTCTCTTGTTGCATTTACCTCTGCTTTTATTATTAATACTAATTACAAGGTTCTATAAATGACTAAGCATATATCATGTAATGCTAATACATTGTATGAAAGTTAGTTTCTCCTTTTCCAGAAAAAAAAAAATGGCCATTGTGGGACCAAGTTTCAGAAACATCTTTACTTATGGGGATTTTCCATAATAAAATATTTCTCTGTACAAAAAAAAGTTGGAGTATAAAAAAATCTAGGCAGACTGCAGGAAAATGTCTTCCAACTTAATTTTCTCCCTGCATATTCCTTCTATTGTGAGAAGATTCCATTCTGCAAACTTTGCAGATTTTACTCCACTTCTTCAGAAATACAATTTGGTCAAACATTTACTACTGTGGCTATCATTTGAAATAACCTAGCCTCATTTTTACATATATAATATAAAACACAGGTGAACAAAATTATGGCCAATGGGCCACATATGCTTCTCAGTACCTCACCTGTGATCCTCAGAACACCCCAAGATTATTGTGCTACAATTTGGTGGCAAAACTAAATTGCAGCACAATTAGTGGCAAAAACATTTTTGACAGCACTGCTTTCACTCACTTTGGGGGACTGGAGTGCAAGGCCTCCATGAGGCAAAGTGCTCTCATAACCACCCTTACGCTGCTGCCCAAACCCAAACCTGAGTGAAAAATGGGCTAAAATGTCAGACCTGCATCTTTTAATGACATCACATCATAGGAAGGGTTTCGGCAGCCCACTGTTCAGGTCAGGAAGCTGAGCTGTGGACAGGCCCCAAAATGAACTAATTCTGATACATGGAACTTTTGGCTAATTTTTACCTGGACATTAAAAATATGATTCACACACTTCTTCCAATTGTTGATTATGATGCTCTTCTGCAGAGACCTCTCATTGTTTTCTTTAAATAATCCTCTAGAGGTAACGCGTGAAGATAAGAGATCTGCATCCAATGTTAGGTTGTATCTAATATCTAAAGGTGAAAAAATGATATAAGTGTCTGTCATGGTCTCAAGATGCAATCCAACCTATTTTTTAACTGGGGGCAATCCCATCTTCTAAACACTTTAAGATTCATTTCTAGGTAAATGAAATGAATCTTTTCATTTACCTAGGATCAAGAAAACACCCCCTGACCTTAAAAAAATGAGGGATTCATTTTTTCAGCCATGATAGCACTAGGAATGGTATTAGGATACTAGGATATTAAAATACTAAATGTCTTGGACTACAAATCCTAAATGTCACAACACTAGTGCATATTAAGACAGCACTAGTTTGGAAACATTGCCATAATTCATTCTCAGTTGGACGCTGGCGTTACTGCAGGTCCGTGGAGGTGCCTGGGCCAGGAGTCTTGCCCTGTTATCTGGGAACAGTTTGAACCTGTTGGACCTGAGGAAGGGGACAGGTCCTTGGGGCTGTGAGCTCAGCCACCTGCTCTTTAGATCCATGCCCCTCCTGGCTTGTGAAAGCAGCCCGGGGGACATTGTGTGAGTGGGTTCTAGCGATGGTTAATGCATCTTTGAGTGAGGGGTTGTTCCCTCACCTCTTAAAGAGGCCTTGGTTTGCCCCCTCAAGAGGCCATCGCTAGACCCCACTATATTGGACAATTTTTATCCAGTATCTAACCTCCCGTTTTTGGGGAAGGTGATTGAGAAGGTGGTTGTGCAACAGCTTCAGAGGACCTTGGATGAAGTGGATTATATGCATCCCTTTCAGTTGGGATTCAGGCCTGGGTACGGGAACAGCATTGGTTGCACTTTTGGATGATCTCTGGTGAGGGCAGGATGGGGGTTGTGCATCCATCCTTGCCCTACTTGACCTCTCAGTGGCTTTCAATACCATCGACCATGGTATCCTTCTGGATTGGATCAGAGGATTGGGGGTGGGCGGCATGGTGTTGTGCTGTTTCGCCTCCTTCCTCCGGGGCTGATTCCAGTTGGTGGTGGTTGGTGAGGAGAGATCTCACCCTTGGCCCCTGTTATGTGGGGTGCCGCAGGGTTCGGTGCTCTCCCCACTCCTATTTAACAACTACATGAAGCCGCTAGGTGAGCTCATCTGTTGCCAAGGGGTGAGGTATCAGCAGTATGCTGATGCTACCCAATTATACATCTCTGCCCTGGGCGAATTAAGTGGTGCTGTGAATGTCTTATCCCGGTGCCTGGAGGCTGTGAGGGTCTGGATGGGGAACAATAGGCTTCAACTGAACCTTGGCAAGACTGAGTGGCTGTGGGTTTTCGGGCCTTCTGGTGCTAGAGCTATGCCATCTTTAGTGCTGAATGGAGTTGCACTGCCCCAGACAGACCGTGTGCAATCTGAGGGTCCTCCTGGACTCACGACTCCTGCTTGAAGAGCAGGTGGCAGTCATGGCTAAGAGGGCCTTTGCACAGCTTCGTGTTCTGCGCCAGTTGTGTCCATTCCTAGATCAGAGGGACCTAATCACTGTCACTCATGCCTTGGTCACCTCCTGTTTGGATTTCTGTAATGCGCTCTACATGGGGCTGCCCTTGAAGAGTATCTGGAAGCTTCAGCTGGTGCAAAATGCAGCGGCGCAGGCAGTCATGGTATGTGGGTGGTATGCGTTACACCTCTGCTCTGCAAGCTGCACTGGTTGCCAGTTTGCTTCCAGGTCCAATTCAAGGTGCTGTTTTTTACCTTTAAAGCCCTTCATGGCATGGGGCCGGGTTACCTGAGGCACCGTCTTTCCCCAATTACATCTGCCCATCGCATCAGGTCTGGCAGAGAAGGCATGCTGCAGATCCCGTCTGGTAGAGAATTACATTTGGCGGGTCCCTGGAGGTGGGCCTTCTCTGCCGTGGCACCCACCTTGTGGAATCTTCTCCCCCAGAAGTGAGATTAGCTCCATCCCCTCCTATTTTGTGTGTTTCTACAGTTTTTTATGTGTAATTGTTTTTATGTATTTATTTTTTTAATTGTTGTACGCCGCCCAGAGTCACCTTATGTGAGATGGGCAGCTATATAAATATGATAGATAGATGGATGGGTGGATGGATGGATGGATGGATGGATGGATGGATGGACGGACAGACAGAGTGACAAAATAACGGAATTGTTGTCAGAAGAAAAACTGTAAAACACTTGAAATCTTTAAAATTTATTTTCAAGTGCAGTCTAGTTTGAGAAAAATAAGATAAAATCATGAAGAAATATTCATCAATCCATAATCACATTATTGGGATTTGATAACTAAAATATTAAAAAAAGACTACTATTCTATCTGCCATTATTTATGAATATACTTAGGTACTTTATGACTATTATATTCTTGGTAGATTTTGCGGCCATAAAGCCATTTGTATTAAAACAAAAGTTACACATTTTTTAGAGTTTTGCACTGCCTCCAGATTAGATTGTGTGTATGGGGAAGGGAGAGAGTTTTACTTAGCTGACAATTGCAAATAATGTCTCCAGTTTAAGGGTGCATGCAAATTAAGAGAAATACTCACCCACTTGATCCCTCTTATGGATAGGTCTAAAAGTTGCTGTGAAACATATGTTTAATTTTATTTCTGTATTCTTGTTCTGCAGGCTGATCTTCGGAGGAGTAGATAAAACATGTACAGTCACATTGGCTATACTCTGTGACCTGAAACAGAGGCAGGCAGATTTCTCTGTGATCTCAGACTTAAAAAAGAAAAAAAATGTTCTGGCTTTTATTTAGAATTTACCAAATTAATTTTAAACAAAAATAGGTTCAATCCTACTAGTAGGGAGTAAGCTCCACTGAGAATCTAATTGCAGAATTTCTGATTACAGGTAGTCCTTGCTTAACAACCACAATAGGGACCAGAAAATTTGTCGTTAAGCAGGGCAGTCATTTAGCGAGGCATCATGTGATTGCATCCACTTTTATGACATTTTTTGTGGCGTCGTTAAGCGAATCATCATGATCGTTAAGTGAACCACGTGGTTGTTAAGCAAATCGCATGGCTCCCCATTGATTTTGCTTGTCAGAAGCCAGCTGGGAAAGTCGCAAATCACAATCACGTGACCCCAGAACACTGCAATTGTTGTAAATGCAAGCTGGTTTGCCAAGCACCCAGATTTTAATCACATGACCACAGGGGTGCTGCGATAGTCATAAGTGGACGGACCATTAGTAAGTAGCTTTTTAGCACCATCATAACTTCAAACGTTCGCTAAACGAATGGTCGTTAACCAAGGACTGCCTACGCATACAGTAGAACACTCACAACATACAACAATTCTTTTTTAAAAACATCTTGAATAGGTGGAAAGATTCTAAAAGAATGGCAAAAATTAAAAGGCTTTCATGCATGCAGTATTCACAAGGTTGGGGAATAGCAAAAACTAAATATTTCGCCAATTGTAAATATCTATTTCCTGTCCATATGTATCAGGGACATGCAGCACTTCAGACTGAAAAGCAAAAACGTGCTTTGGAGTGGGGTCCTGACAACCATAATTTTTCCTGGTATAGTCTGGTAGTCCTCTGCAGCTGGTGCATGATTCCAGGAGAATATGTGTTTGGCTTAAGGAGTTATTAGGTGTTATGAGTGTACTCTGTGTCCTCTGAAGATCCTTTTGCCTTTGAAACACAAACAGAATTATCTCTAATCTTTCCTGAGAAGGTATGTTAATTATTCTTGAATAAATTAGACATTGCCTTAACTTATCCTTTTTGCTCATTAAACTGTATTGTTCAAAAAGCCTGTTTTTCCTTCATTCAACTGGTTTAAGCTGGTTTTAGGAGCAACTTATGATCGTACTGTTATCACTGCCTTGCAGACTATTTCTCTGTATTTTACATTTGGTTATGCCAGACACTGTATTGTCCCAACCAAAATGGCCTTCCCAGTTGTTGGATAAAAGATTCAGCTCTCTAACATCAAGGACCGACGACTGAATCTTGCTATGAGAATCAAAAATGAGATTTATGTTTGAATGTTCAAAATGCTATTGATTATATTTTTAACTGTGCAAATAAACTTTTCTGGATCTGTTTCTAAATGCCAATTGGATTGGAATGAAATACATGCTGGAGGATCAAGTCTTCTGACCATCTTGGTGGACTCAAGTGTTCTGATGTAATTTCTTTAATATCAATATTCATCAACACCTTTCAGGGGGATCTCTGAGCCTCTATGAACACACACCATGGGTGTAGATTACACTGGCACAAAATAAGTCTTTATATGTGAGAATCATGAGCACCCAATTTACATCTGAGGCTGGCTGTATGTATGTATAGATTTATTTTATATGCAAAGTGTGTCAATTAGATTAGAGTACAGTCTGTAAGAAAGCTAACTGAAGTAGGGATTTTTTTTTTTTCCTTTAAGGGTATTTTCTTTATTTCCTTAAAAATCTTCTACTCACCAGAGTTGAATTACATTTCCATTGGCACCCACAGATACATCAGTAATTCCATCATCATTTAAATCAATGTGACCATCGATTGATCTTCCAAAATACTGGAGTGGCTGAGCAAATGCAGGGTTTGATCCTAAAATTTTCTGAAAGAGGGGTTAAAAACCAGACAAGAATGTTGACAAACTAAACAAATAATTAGCAATTAATGTCACAATCAAAGCAAAAATATCATAAGGGATAAAAAAGTATATAGTTCATAGACAGTAAAAAAAAGTCCATGGAACTAATCTGGCCTTTAAACACGATATAAACTAAAGCATTGCTTTGTCAATTGATCTTAGATTATAAGGTCATCCATATGAGAGATTTCATGATAGGCTTTTTTTGCAATTCATCAGTGAACATACTGCAATGATAAAAATGGAGCCAGGTGAAATATTAGCTACTTGCCTGCTAATGAAAATATATAGCAAAATAAATTTTCTGTGAGTCTGGAGAAAACCTTGTTTAGGCAAAGAATGAGAAACCATGCATCCTAAATCAAAAATATTCTGTAACAATAGAGCATCATATTCCTTACCTGGGAATATTTAGTGTGTAATGTCCTTTGTTTACCATTGTAAATGTATATAGCACCACTATTCTGGTTTTCTAATGGTGCTCCAACTATCACATCATTAAAGCCATCCAAATCAATATCAGAAACAGCAGTGATAGCAGATCCATACCGAGCATTTTCTAGTCCTTCAGGACCTTCAAGGAGTTCTCGTTTGTCCAAAATTCCCTTTGATGAAAGATCAAAAGGAATGGAAGGGAGAGAGAAGGAAACTTATGTTAGTGTTCTATTAACCATACTAACTTAAGATTATGATATCTAAATATAATTTTTCAAACTATGAATAGGGAGCGTTGGGAAAAATTGGGGGGAAACCTAGTGATATGAAACCCAGCCATTTTATACAAAGATACCTTTGTGACTGTGAACATGTAGACTCTTCCTTCTTCTTTTTTTAAACTATTCATAAACATTGGTGCGCCAACCAACAGCACATCTGTTATGGAGTCTCTGTTAATATCAACAGAGCACACTACGCTGCCAAAATAGGAACCGATCTGAAATGACATAATCATTGCTATCAGATGGGACACGGAGCCATACTTCGTAAAAAATGTATGCAAACAATGCACAAGATTGCAAACATGAGGTCTATTTTAAAAGAGCGGTTTTATTCACTGCAAAGAGAATAAATGCACAATTGTGAAAACTTAACATTAAATGCAACACTTGCCTGCTCTCCTCTTTGAGAGTCAATGATCGTTATGTTGTTGTGGTCATCAACCTCATAAACCACAACTCGGCCAGTGTAACTGGACCGTGGAGCACCAGCAACAAAATAGACTGAGTTTTCCATGGAAAGAACAGCAAGAGAATAACCTGAAAGTCCAAATTATAGTTATAATGATCAAACAGCAACGGTGCCGTTCAAACAAACAAACAAAAGACTGTACTACAGCGTACTTGTAAAGCAATCTTATTGAAATTCTGCATTTTAAGTCAGAGTTTCCATCTTTCATAACTATTACTGTGGGATAATCACTGCTGTTCAGTCATGTTTTCTACTAGTGAAAACTGATCATTGGATATATAATCCTTGAAGAATTCTATATAAACTGCCACTTATTGCATTTTCTATCTTTCACCTAAGTAGGATTAAATCAATTATATCTTGTCCACAGTCTTGATTTGAACATCCCTGCATTATTCTCAGGGTCATGCACTGAAACAGTGTTTAGCAACATCAAGAAAACAGTTGTAATATATAGAATATTTTCTTCCTTGGGATGATTCATCCTGAAACAAAAACTGTGTAGAAAAATATCTTAATCATTTCAGCCCTGTCAGAGTTTATAGATATCTTCCTGCGGTCAACTGTCTTATAGAAGACAGTTTGTACAGGAAAATATTATGCATTATACATATACAGGTGAGGGCCTGAAAATACATGCAAATGGGATAAGCCAGCATGTTAAATCTATACTGATTAGTTTAAATTTGTAACTTTATTTACAATTTTATTTAACCTTTTCATTCAACTATTTAATGCCTAAATGCTGCTTAAAACTTCTAGTACTTAACATTTAGGAAATCTCCCCCAGCCTAATCCTTCTAGACCTGTCTTCTAAAACTGGTGCAGATGTCCAGATGTCTTGGACTATAACTCCCAGAATTCCCAGTCGGGATGGGGAAAGCTTGTTTAAGACAAAGATCTTTAACTGAATTCACTCACTGATTAATTGCCTTTTAAGAGTTCTAAACATGAATTTTAAATGTTCAGCTACATTTGATAAATGCTCTGCTGAAGCTTCTTGAATTTGTGCTCTCACCTAAGTAGGAGTTCCGATTTTTTTGCAAAACATTTTGAAATGTTGTATTGGGAAATATAGTGTCTTTTTCTCCTCTCTTCTGGACCACTGTTCCAGTCCATTCATAGGCCCCAACAGCACCCAACATCAGAACTCCCTTAAGAGAAAACAAAATCAAGGCAAATAATTAAATGCAACCAGGTGTTTCAATAGCTTTTAATGATACAGTTAAAATATTGAGAGTAGTGCTCACTTTAGCCCACTATTGCCCGAGTCAGAGACCTCTAATATATCCCATCCAGCATTCTTTATTCCAACTAGCAATGTTTCCCAATGTCATGGCTGAGGTTCTTGAAATGGGAGATGCAGGTGCCAGAGACTGTGCATACAGCACACATTTTTGTCATATAGCCAATGCCCCGCCTTGGCAATTTAATCCCATGCTTCCCTAGCAAAATTTAGAAGGATAAACCACACGGGCAGAGTGAATTACATGGCTTACATGGCTATTTTTTACAGGTATATTACCAAATCATATTATTTTGCCCATGCCCGTAGATTCCACGTACATATTACCGTCCATGGGAACTGATCCCCACATCAATCTGTTACTGATGTTAAACGTGGAGACTTCAGACTCCATTATGTCTTAATCATACCTTTGGTCCGTCTAAGGGAAGCAGTGGTAACACCAAGTCATTATTGGCTTCTAATCTTCTAGATAATTATTGGCCAGTCTCATATCTGTTTTGAATAAGATTCTGGAGTGGTGGTAGTGCCACAACTTCAGATTTCCTGGATAAAGAAAAATGTCTTGGGGGTTTGCTGTTCTTTGTTCCTTGTATAGTTTTTAATCCTATTATTATAAACAGATTATAAGCCATTCAGTCTTCTGGCTGGAATGGTATAGAAAACTGAGTCAAACAAACTGGCTCAGTCTTAATCTAAGTTCTGGCCCATTTTGGAGGGGGGAAAAACCTTGCCAATTTAAACTGGCATTCCCAAGATTGGTTGGTATTATTCCCATTCCAACACATTGTGTTATAAGATCTTCATTACCTTTTGCTGTGAGTAGGAAGCACTGAAACCCACTTGTGACATTTCCATCTGGAATAAGTCACCTTGATTGGTGCCTAGTGAGAAGAAAAAAAAAACCCATTCATATGCTTATCACCACTGTTTCAAAGAAACAAGGAAGTTGCACAGAAATAAGCCATAGTTTTCAAGAAACAATTGAGATCCAGTAGGAACTGCAGACTTAGTTAAAGGCTTTCATCCATAGTGTAAATATTTTAATTGTCTTGCCATACTAACACCCAGTCATAGGATCAGAGTTGGAAGGGGGCATTTAAATCAGCGAGTCCAACACTCTGCTCAAAGCAGGAATCCAAATTAAATCATCCCAGGCAGATGATTGTCTGGCTCCTGCTGAATCTAGCAATCCAGCCTGCTTTATCTCCCAAGCTTCAGGTCTTATGTCTTTTCTCTCACAGTTACACGCAACAGATTTTTTGCTACTTGCTTCTTGGCTTGGGTGTGGATGACTTTTCTGTTCTTTGCTTCAGCCCTTGACAGTTTCAGCCTCACATGTGTGTGTGAGAAAGAGAGTACCCAGTGTGAGAAAATGAGTTTGGGATCAACTGCATTTAGAACTGGGGTATTTTATTTGAAAGGTAATTAATTTTAATTAGCAGCCTTATTTCAATTTTTTTTTTTTTTGGCTGTTGCTATTCTTTTTTAAAGTGCTGCCTTGGACCTGCCTATAAGCACCCAGATATACAAATGTATCACATGAACAATCTGCTGGCAGAAAAACATCCCCAGGATTGGTTTCAGAGGGAGCTGGAAATCCTAATTGGCAAGACAGAGAAAATGGGCCATGTGTAGGAGTTTGAGGGGGTCTTATAAGCTGTTTTCTGTCTGATCTTTGGGTGGGGGACATCATCAAGCCATGTTATTTCAGGTAAATACGGTGGTATGCTCTGCAACTGAGAGGTTGTGATACTTTTTTGAAGAAAAATGAATTGCAAAATTCTTTTGATATTGATGAATATCTTTAGGAACATTTTTATGTTTGTTTGTTTTTTAAAAAAACTACTAATTCCTATCTTTTGCTCTCTATTTATTGGAAATTGTCCATCCTTCCACATACAGGTAGGATCTGTCTTTAACAACTCATCATACAAATTCCAGAAACTGGTCATCACATATTTTCCATTTTTAAATAAGGTTTAAAAATGATATATTTGTTACCTTCTAAGCTGAAAATTCGTTCCCCAAGTGTTCCCGCTTTTTCCAAAAGTGCTTCCTCAGAAGACACATTAAAAAAATATTTTGATGTAGGGTGGCTAGCAATTCCTTTGATTTCTTTGATCAATTTTTTAGTATCCTTCTCGTTTCTAATTAAATATCCTAATACCTAGAAAAAATAAGAATGAAAAAATATGTTTAATAAGAAATGCAAAGGGGCATTATACAAGGAATCTGAAATGACTGTGCATTTGCTGTGTTTTCTCTATTATTCTTTTACCCAATTCAGTGTTTTAAAGTGGCTGGCAATCAGAGATCAATGAAACAGTTTTTTTTTTTTTTTTTAACAAATACATTTTCTCCCCTCACCATGCACACAGTCATGAGAATTAAAGATGTGTGAAGAGATGCAATCCTGGGAAAAGATTGAGTTATTCAGAGAGTTGCAGATGGGTGTTCTGTAAGTAGCCAAATTATACATATTGTCTTGTATGTTCTTAAAACAGCAAAGTGAATTAGACCAATAATTATTAAGATAATTATATTCATCATATAATGTGTGTGCCTATCCACTATTATACTCTTTCTGTGTGTGTGTGTGTGTGTGTGTGTGTGTGTGTGTGTGTGAGAGAGAGAGAGAGGGAGGGAGGGAGGGAGGGAGGGAGGATGGATGGATGGATGGATGGATGGATGGATGGATGGATTATGGTAAGCATCTCCCCAACTGAAGTGAGATGAGATGACATGCCTTCTCTGGGGCATCCCTCACACTTCAGGACTCTTAACTCTCAGAGGCCCATAAAGTTCTGTCTCTCGTGGTTTTCAGAAGATATTTAAAGACAATTTTATTTCTTTGGGCCTTGAACTTTAGATAGATTTATTGATGTGTGCCTTGGGAGATATATTACTATTGCTGCTTTTATATATGTCAAAACCCAACCAGAATCTTTTGATTTGGGTGGGCTATAAACATTTTAAAACAAATTTTAAAAAATTATTCACACAAAGCCAACAGAAAATAGAATTGGAAGAATGAAAAGTTTACTTACAGCTATACCAAACCTAGTGATATTATCTGCATTGCATTTAGCTATTACTTCTGACAAATTTGAGCCATCATGGGATTCACCATCTGTGACAACCACCATAACTTTTGAGGCTGTTGGTCGCCCACCAGCTTCTTTTGAGAAAGCATGTTGTCTGCAATAAACCACAGATGCAATTAACATGACATGAATTTTTTTATGCATACTTTCATTACCAGTTTTCACTAGCAACAAAATAGTTGGAGGACAGTTTCAGTGCAGAATTCTTTTGATATGAAAATAATTATTCCAACATTATTTTAATCTGGAATGGGCAACCAATGGACCACATGGGGTCAAAGGATCTCATTTTTGACCTTCCCAAGTCCCCAGGATCAGGCTGCTGAAATTCAACAGCAAACCATCCAATTGCAAAGATGCTTGTTCCTCCTAATTATCAAAAGAAAAACAAAGTTGGAAGATGTGCAGGCTGCCAGACTGGCTTCGTACACCTAAAAAGAGGAGAAAAAATGCATACACCCCTCCAAGCAAATAAGAAGCCTAAAAGTCCTGCCCACAACTAATATGATGGGTTATCACAACCTCCCATCATATCCCTGAACTGTTGATTTAAAAAAAAAGGGGGCTTCTCCAGGCCAAATAATCAGCCACCATATTTAAAACATACTCTCATATACGGATCTGTTAGCATTAACAGCATTCAGATTGTTTTAGTATTAAAAAATACCCATTTACCTGAACTAGCCATTACTTTAAGCTTTACCTGGCATATTCAATGGCTTTGAATGTATTAGTTTGGTCCCCTCCTTTCTGATAGGTTTTTGACATTGCTTGTTCAACAGCTTTTTTATTGGTGTGTGTGTTCAGGTTGAAAACAATTCTTGGGTCATTGCCATACTGAATTAAGCCTACCTAAAGTAATTTTTAAAAGAAATGAAAAAGAAAAGCATCATATACTAGCTTCATTAATCTGTTTCTCTGCATTATACAAAATGTGGGTTTATTTGTCAATTTGTGCATAAAAACTGAAACTTTCTTATTACGGTTGCATCCAATGGATGTACTTGCAAAGCTTTTGTATGTAATCTTTTCCATCCACTGCTGCCAACTCCTGCTTTAAAGATAGTGTTGAGAACTGCGAGATTCAGTAATAAACCATGGTTTGGATAAACAGGATTTGTAGAATAAAAACTATTTTGGTAGAAACAGTTTTACAAGATCTTCCAAATCAATCAATCAATTTTCTGCTCTCTCCATAGAATGATGGGGAATTATTTAACCAGCTGGGCTCATAAAAACACAAGGGTATGATTTAATGATGATTTGGTCAATAAAGAATAGTTGGCTGGGTTCACACAATGTGCTAATCCAATAACATAATAGCTTAACCTAAGATCTGCAGCATCTGGAATATGATATCAAGGGACAAAGTAGGTGGGTTGGACCATCCAAAGTTGAGTGTGACATTCCATGCAGCAAAAGTGTTTTCCATTAGCACAAAGGCTGCCAATGTACACAAACCAATGTCTTAGAAGGAAATACTTGCCTAACTAACAAAGAAGAGAAGTTGCTTGTTCTATACAAAACTGGATGAAATTCCTTTTGAATACTTATTACAAGAAAACATGAACAACACCACAGACAGAAAGTTGAAGCCTTAAACATTTCTTGTCAATACTTATTAGCCCCACACATCATGCTAACGTATATTTTGTTAAATTATGCTTCCTTGAATTAGCCATAATTGGCTGAATTCACACAATATGTTAAGTCAAAACTAGATCAACCACAGTATAGCATAGGAGTGGTAGAACCAGAGTATACTCTACTAAAAAACTTTGAAAAAATGAATTCAAAGCCTCCATAAAAATTGGATGTCTTTAAGCAATGATAACATGGGCCCATTTCTTTTCTACTGAGGTGTAACTGTTCATCAGGCAAGGGCAATGATTCCCAGACCAGTTTTGGACCATCATCGCAATGAAATAATGCATCACAGCAATAGTAAAGATGCATTATTTCACTTCTTCCACTTAAAGTGTATGATCCTTATTTCCTAAAATGCCACCAAAAAACAACAAAGATGCATTTATCTCCGCTGGAACAAAAGTATACTTAAGTATGGAAAGGAAAAACTGCTGCTAATATTATGGAGGCCCCCTCAATTTATCTGGGCAGAAAATAAATACCTAGTGGCAATCTGATGACTCAGTTTTAACTCTTACATTTTGTTATTTTTGTTTTGTTTTTCTACTTCTCTGCTAAGACTACAGAAAAAAAGGCTTCATGGTTAAAAAAATAAGATTTGTCAAGTGGCCAAAATCTGCATTTTCATTTGTATTAGTTTAATTTGCTTACCTGTATTTTTGTGGGCCCTATATCTAAACTTTGGGTAAATTTTTTCAAAAAATCTTTCACAGCATCCCATGGATAAATACTGTTTGACTCATCACATATCACTACTACATCAATGGCCGAAGAACAGTCTGCAAAAGAACAGGGTAGAAAGCAAACTTCTCTAAGAACCCTTTCCTTTGCAACCTGTCTCACTTGATGTTAAACATTCACAGAGTTAAATTAAAACAGTGATTTTTACTCCTTGCAATTTTATATCAAAACTACATTCCTGCTAACAATGAAATAGTATCAGTAGTGCAAGAAGAATATTTATAATATAATGAAAGGAAAGCTGCCCTATTCAAGTTGGGAGAGACCACTGTCTCCATTTTTAAGATGAAAAAAGATCCTCATTTAGCAACTACAATTGGGACTGGCAACTTGGTCATAAAGTGAAGTGGTCGATAAATAAAACCACAACCGTGCTTATGATCTTACTTCAGTTTTCCCTTGCTTTACAGACCTGTGAAGGTCGTAAATGTGAAGATTAATCAGAAAGTTACCTTTTTCATCACCATAACTGCTAATGGTCACTAAACAAGGCAGTTGCTAAATGAGGACTATCTGAATTCTTTTCAGGACTAGAGGACATTGTGAAGTGGAAAGCACAGAGATTTAACTCTCTCTGTGCTAGGTGCAATGAGGCTGCTACAGCTTCTGTTTCAATCCTATTCCTGCCACCACTCCCCTCTGGAAGCTATTTGATCTGATCAGAGCTTCAGCAAGCTGGAGAGAGAAGATAAGGAAAAAGATTAGGAAGGAAAGGGCAGGAGAAGACATACATATCTCACCTTCTGCTCTATCTAGATAATTACATTTATGTGGATGTTTTATTATAATTATTCAATAAGTGAATAATAAATAATAATAATAATAATAATAATAAATGACATGCAGCTTTACTTTCCTCTGCATTATTTCAGTAGTACTTAAGTGGCCCAGTATAATTACTCCCCTGAAATTTAAAATATAAAAGCTTTTTAAAGTTCCCAAAATAATATGGGCATGGGGCCAAAGATACTATTAAGCATTTCTATAATCACAGCCTTGATTAGCCTACAATCACAATGGCCTAAACAAAGAGAAAAAAATTCTACCAAAAATAATTACTGCTAAATAGCTCTTTCACATAGATCTAGAAGAGCTAACATTTCCAGTTCAAAAGGCATATGAAACACTCATTATACTTAAAGGCTGTACCACTTCACCTATATTAAAGTTGCCAAATATGGACTGCAGAAATCTTGGTGATTATTACATGGCAACAACAGGATTTAAAAAGCTCTAAATGCTGCTATCTAGTGGATTTTTGCAATCCAAATCTGGCAACCTGTATGTTTCATACATTATTGTGTCTCATTTTTCAAACATCTCTTACTGAAGCATGCTAACATTTATTGCCTTACTTTGCACTGCAGGTGAAAAACTTCTCAGGATCTGAAAACTTGGACTGAATTCAGAACATATTCCTGTTGCATAGTACTGGCTTCCACATTGTTGAGCCCACAAAGGACCACATGTCTTAAAAACAAAAAGAGAAATAATATTCTAAACCAAAACCACAAACACAGCATCAGACAGCAGAGCAGACAGAGCTTTGATCTCTTTCCCTTCACATATGACAGATTTATGGCATATTTTCACAAGCTGCTGGGACAGAACTTTTTAAAAACGTACTTTGTTGAACAATCCATGGGGCCAGCATAATGTTCAGCCTTTACAGGTGAGGCTCACCACTAAACTAAAACCAAGCAAGCTACACTTATGGCTTTACATGTGAGCCAGGCCTTTTGCCTGATGGTGCACTGTATTGTATTTCCCTTATTAAGAGCTCATATTGCCCACACAGGTATCCTAAATTCACCATCTGTTTGCCTAGCATACTCAGGGCTGCCAGCACCAGCCCATTCCTTTTGATGTGTATTTCCCATTGTATGTCTGCTTACTCTCTTGTAATCCCTTCCTTTCCAATCTCTCTGCTCTCTGGGATGGGGGCGGGGGGACTGGTCAGGAACATGAAAGATTGCCTAAAGAGTTTAGGCAATCTCTCCTGTGCCTGACCCATTTTTTTTTCTTTTTTTCCCCCTTAAAGAGCTGAGAGATTGGAGAAGAGGGGATTACAAGAGAGTAGGCTGGAATACAATGGGGAATATATCAGCTGCTTCTCTAGCATGCTCAGGGCTCCCAGCGACAGTGCATTCCATTCAATGTGTATTCCCCATTGTGTGCCTGCTTACTCTCTTGTAATCCCTTCCTCTCCTATGAACAGAAATACAAGCATTAATTCCCTTCTTGCTAATTATCCCAGCGCCGGGGTGAGATTCCAAATGCCAGGGAGTGGGGGAAAGGAAAGCACAGTTGCAGTCACATAATTTTCCACTTAGCGAATGCTTCACTTAATGACCGAGTTGCCGGTCCCAACTGTGGTTGCTAAACAAGGACTACCTGTATGTACTTTCATGTTTGCTCATGGTTTACTCAATGAATCATAATTAACTTGGTCTGAATAAGCTAATTTATAAAATACAAGTTACAAAATATAATGTCTGGATTCAAACGAGACAAAAGCGATGCTGGGAAAACAGACTTATATGCCATAAATTGCATGCTGCCTGCAGGCTGTGCATCTATGATGTAAAGGAAGGAAATGGAAATATGGCTGAAACTGTGCACAGCAACTTTGAACTGTTTGTGCAGAGTCTCCCTAGTTTAAATCTGCAATGTTCACAGTTTTCCTTCTACTTAGAAACAAAAAAGCAAAGGAAGACAATGACAAATTCCAAGAAAAAAACAGGGCTTCAGGCAGTTTTAAAATTATTATTAAAACTATTTATTTATTAATAACAGCACACAACATTAATCACCTATACAGGTAAGTTATTTCTGCTTAATAAGCAGTTGGATTTGGCAGATCTTGGTGACTGGTTCAGGGAAGGACTGAGGAACCCTGAGCATTTCTAGCAGGCCTAGAAACTGAATTACATCACAGACCAAGGGTGGCCAACATCTAACTGAATTCCAATAAAGCTGAACTCCTGTAAATATCGATATTGCAGTGTGTATAATTTTTCAATGCATCTGCTTTTAGTAGTTCCCACAAATGCTGCATTATGTTGGAATGGTCTCTATAATATAGGAAACATTATCCACAATGCAAGGAAGTCATAAGGGACTTAATTTTGTGTGTCTGCAATATATAAGCTAAACCTACCGACTGCACTTTTCAGGGCTATGTAAATAATGTACTCTAAAAGGTTTCTCCAAACATAATTTCAAATCTCATCAGTAAGCACAAAAAAAGTTGCTGGAAATGCAAAAGTGAACTCTACTTTTAAGTTTGCTTCCTCATACTTCATGCATTGGCATTATAATATATATGCAAAATTGAATTTCATTCTCAAGATTAGATTTAAAAAAAAGATTTAAACATGAAAAGAAATAATTCCAAGCATTTAAAAAGATACAATACACAAATTATTTATTTATTATGAGAGAAAGAATAGTGTAATGGTTAAAGTCTTGGATATGGATCAAGAATCTCTATGTTCAAGTTCCTATCCATTCATGAAACTCACTAGGTAACAAGAAATTAAAAATTCATAGAAAAAAACTCCAAAACATCTATTGGATTTTGGACTATTGAGTTACTACCCAATCTGGTATTTTTAACTGATAAGTGTTTGTGACAGCAAAAGGGCAATTACAATGGGACAAGATTTTATAAAAGGGATTTATTATATCACCTCCTCGTTTGGAGCTTATATAGTGGACTTGTTTTTAAATATAGCAGAAAGACAGAATCATTCTAATGTGAAGATCCTTGGCCTAAAAGCCATCTTGTTCTGTTTCAGATTTCTTAGTTCTGAATGACACAATATTTAATCATGTACCTAATTTTACCATACAGGAATTTCGAAGGTATTTGCTTTGGTTTGTTCACTGCTTTCCAATCCAGCTGTGGAGCACTACTGCCTTAACATTCAACCCATTCTCCTAAATTACTCTGTGAAACTGTGGTTGTAATTTTGTCAACTGTTCAAAAAAGCACCACAACTGTAGCATACCTTAGAACTTGACAAAGTTGCAACAAAACTAAAGGAAAAAAAAAAATAGAGAACACTAGTGCTTAAATATAAAGCCCCCCCCCTCTTTCCCCCCTCTTCTCTTTTTAAATATACACATACCACTCTATGTTTTATTTTGCTATTTCTTTGTTATAATTGGCTGGAACATAATGGTCTTAATTCTAACAAACCCAGCAGGGCTTCAGCAAATATTAGAGCTAATGTAAGTTAGCATAGCCTACATTTTTGTAATGTTTTATAAATTATAGTATTACTTATGCCCTTTTATAGTTATTTGTCTTAGTTTATTGCATTTAGATTATTCACTGCAAAATTTAATTGTAATTTTGTAGGATATTTTGTGTTTTAATACCTGTACTTTGTAATTTTACCTTAACAATTCTATCTTTACCTTATTTTATTCTGTCAGTGTGACTTTATTTTTATTTCTATTTTAGCATAATTGTTATTAGTTATATGCTGGTCTATGACCAAAATAAAAATTGATTGAGTGATTGATTGAAATGTCAAGATATGGTTGGTTATGGCTGAAGGATGATTGCAGGTAGTTCCCAGGCTTTGTAGGTGAAGTCTGGAATTGTAGGTGAAGCTGGCAATTCCAAAGGAGACCCAAAGAAAGATTTCCTACTATATACGATATGTACTGTATAAAGCAACATTAAACAGAAAATCAAACAGACTGAAATTTGCAGTTGTTTATCCCATTTAGAAAATAAATTTACTGCACAGAAGTGTTATCTGCTCAATACCTGCACAGAGAAAAGTAAAAACTATTATAATTTGTCAGTGACCAAGAGAACTGATATTAGTGGTGCCCCCATCTTTCATACTTACCAAAAAGCCTCCAGTTCTTGGATTTCTTACTAGAGTTAATCCTAGATTCATGTCCTTCTTTATCCCATTAACATCTGGTATGCTTGTAACAACTAAAAAGAATAAATAAAAGAAAATTTGAGCAATATATTAAAAAGTATACAGGGAGTCCCTGGGTTAAGAACACCCAGTTTAAGGACTCATAGTTAAGAACAGAGCCTACTGTAGCAAAATTTGAGTTAAATACACAATGGTTCGAGTTCATTACAGTATTACATAATAATACTGTTCTAGCTTACATACAAATTTGATTTAAGGATAGACCTTGGGAATGGAACTTGTTCTTAAACTAGGGACTACCTGTAACATGAAACTTGGACTATGAGTTAAACTTTGGAGAAAAAGTAGTATCTTAACTAGAGTCTGTACTACACGGCTTACTGTTATCTGGACAGAGGGAAGAGGGGATTAATCATGAATTAATTCCCTTTGTAGTCTCTGGACACAGAACTTTGCTGAAGAAGAAGCCATAAAAGAGCCCTCCAGCTCTTGATCTCCCGAAGGCTGTGCAGGGGTTGTGGGGAGGAAGGAAGTGCAGGCTTTTCCAGCCCAGTGCCCAAAGGTTTCATTCCCAAATGCACCAGAAGCTGTCTAGCATTGATGGCCATTGTCTGGTGCAACAGCCATGGGAATATAACCAACAGCTGGGCTTCTCACATTTTGACCACCGAGTAAGGTGTGGACACGCAAAGTAAACAGTTGCTACTTTACAAAGTAGCAGCCAGAGATTGACTGCCAATCAAAACAAACTCATAACACAACTTACTCTGCAAGTCCATCTTTAAACATTTGGATCCCTGTTGATGAACAGTACACTTATAGATATCTCCCATTCTATTTTCACTCCAGGGTGAAGAAACAAGCAACCTGAAAAATTGACAAATTCTTATTAAATGTGCCATCATAACTGATAGAAGATTTCATTTAAATGAAAAACTGGATATAACTCTTAAGTTAATAAGATATCAGCCTTTAAAACCACATCTTTAGTTTCTGCCAGAAGCCTTTCCTTACATGGTCCTCTCCAAATGGGTCAGCTTGCACCTCTATTATTTCTCACCAATAGCCACTCTGACTACTGATGACAATTATATTAGAAGAGGTCTGCAAGGCAGTATGTAGGGCAGGGGCATCCATAGGTGATGTTAAAAAACTTCAAGAGGTGCAATGGTCCAATCAAAGTTCCACCTGTTTTATTCACACACATACAGATACCCCCCTGTGGACACCCCTACTAGGCTTGAACCCCCTCAGCCAGATAATCACAAGGACTGGATACGGATACAAGTTCAAGAGTGGAACTACTGTCAGCTACCTCCTCTGCATGGATGACATCAAGCTGTATGCTAAGAGTGAATGAGACATCGACTCAATGATCCACCTGACACGGATCTACAGTGAGGACGCTGGGATGTCATTTGGACTGCAGAAATATGGCCAAATGGTAGTAAAGAGAGGGAAGGTAGTTAAGACTGATGGGGTGGAACTATCAGTGGGCCACATAGCAAACATACAGATCAGCTACAAGTACCTTGGTATCCCACAGTCACATGGGAACCATGAGGTGGTAAGGAAGACAGCAACATCCAAGTACCATCAAAGGGTAAGACTGGTCCTGAAAAGCCAGCTCAATGGGAAGAACAAGATCTGCGCCATCAATATGTATGCCCTGCTAGTCATCAGATACCCTGCTGGTACATGGAGCTGGCCAAAGGAGGACATGAAGGCTGCTGATGTAAAGACCCGAAAGCTCCTCACAATGTACAGAGGTTTCCACCCCAAGTCCAACACCCAGAGAATGTACACAGGGCAGGCGGGGTCTGGTAAGCATCAGAGCCACCGTCCTGGACGAAACCAGAGCTTCTAGGAGTACATCAGTAAGACCGCAACCAAAGATGAGCTGCTGAGAGGCAACGGCAGACCTGGGAGGAATTTCAAGCAGTGGAAGTGCCATGGCAAGACAAGATCCTGCATGGGATCTACCATTGACAGACAGCTGAGATGGCTGACGTTGGGAAATCCTACCAGTGGCTGGAAAGGGCTGGACTAAAAGATAGCACTGAGGCACCGATCATAGCAACACAAGAATAGGCACTAAGCACCAGATCCATAGAAGCAGGGGTCTACCACACTAGACAGGACCCAAGGTGAAGACTGGGCAGAGAGGCCTCAGAGACAGTCCAACACATAGTGGCAGGGTTTAAGATGCAGGCAGAAACAGCATACACTGAATGGCAGAACCAAGTAGCTGGCATTGTGTACAGGAACATCTGTACAGTGTATGGGCTAGACCCTCCCAAGTCCAGATGGGAGATTCCACAGAAAGTTGTGGAGAATAACAGGGCTAAGATCCTGTGGGACTTCCAGATCCAGTTGGACAGGCAGGTACTGGCCAATCAACCAGACATTGTGGTAGTAGACAACGACCAGAAGACAGTAGTGGTGATAGATATAGTGGTGCCAAGTGACAGCAACATCAGGAAGAAGGAGTATGAGAAACTGGAGAAGTATCAGGGCCTGAAGGAGGAACTAGAGAAGATGTGGAAAGTAAAGGCCAAAGTGGTCCCAACGATGGTAGGAGCACTCGGGGCTGTGACTCCTAAGCTGGGAGAGGGGCTCCAACAGATCCCAGGAACAACATCAGAGCTCTGTCCAGAAGAGTGCAGTGCTAGGAACAGCTCAGATACTGCGCAGAACCCTCACACTCCTAGGCCTCTGGTAAAGGAACCAAGATTGAAGAAGACACATACCACCTATAGGGGTGAGAGGGGATTTTTTAATATATACAAACATACATACATACATACAAATACTACACAATGGAGACTTTAACACTAAGCAATCAGCTTGAGACTGAAACTTTTGTTGTATAACAAATACTTTGATACAATCTGCAGCAGGTTATTTTTTCTAATGTTATACTTAATTTTGGATGAAAAAGTCAAATAATTTTGTTTGTAATATTGATATCCTAAATTGTAATTAATATTGGTAGAATATTTCTCTTTTCTTTATCTTAAATACTCTAAGTTACTAAATAATAGAATTTCAATAATTTTAATTAATATTGTATAAATATTGTATTGACACAACATAATGTATCAAGATTTACAACAATATAATAAAAAGGAAAAAAATCCCTGGCTAGATGGGCAGCTATACACATTTAAATAAATAAATATTTGGTCAATCATATCCATTCCACTGGATACAACAACTAGGTCCCACTCCAAAAATAAATTATTTAGGTATTTCAACATAATGAAAATATTCCAATATGCTTACATGCACACGCACGCACACGTATTTCTGAAAGCCTCACAGAATTTAGTATTGTTTTAACAAACAGCTTGCCTAGTGTCACACAGGTAGAACATCTCAAGAAGATTCACATTATTATTGTTTGAACTTTCTTACATAAATGATATAATTAAATGTCTGCATCATTCCGTAATGATGGGTTCTGTCTATGGCAGTGTTTCTCAACCTTAGCAACTAAGCTAGGTGGACTTCAACTCCCAGAATTCCTCAGCCAGCATGGATGGCTGGGGAATTCTGGGAGTTCAAATTCATCTATCTTAAAGTTGCCAAGGTTGAGAAACACTGATCTATGGGATGGACCTGCACTTGAAGATATTGAAGGGATCAATAACTAAATTGGCAATATCTAAATTGGCAATGTTAACTTCATAGCTTTAGAACATGCACAGAGTTCTTTATAGCCAAGCTTCAATACTAACAGGACTTAGTGAAATTGCGAGAGGAAGCAACTAATGAACTAGCCCAGTCTGCGGCCTGATAAGGGGAAGGAGGACCCAGAACAAGGGTCTGCAGGGACTGATAAGGTAAAAGAGTTAGGGGGAACTCCTTTAAATTAATGTAAGCAAACAAGGGTGGGGAATAATGTATTCTTAAGTTTCTTTGACTGGCTGTAAAATTCATCTTCATTATAATGGTAATAAGTTCTGCCCTTTTAAAAATACTATAAAAGGCTGTGTTTTTGTCTCCAAGGGTGTGCCACCCTGCTCTCTCTTGGTGCATGGTGTGAGCACCCAGACTTTTGCTTGGCCAAATAAAACGCTGCTTAGAGAAGTCCCTGCTTGAAGTCTCTTGTTTTGTGTTGCTGATTGATTTCAAGTTTCCTGGGTAGCCGTGAACCTTACAATATCTAAAAAGATCATTAGGAAATAATCAATTTCAATAAGATAATCCTTCAGCTGCCCATTTGGTGATTTAATTTGTAATTATTTTGTGCCCACTTATTCTCTTCCACCACTTCCAGTATTTCCTGTCAATTTCTATGTGTATGACATTTCCCCAGCATATACTGTAATTTATTTTTATTGTGAAACTTCAATGGGAATTTTAGCATCCAGCAGTGGATACTAAAATTCTAAACTAACAATGGAAGGATGTGGTAGAAAGTCACTCGGTCACATCACTACCACACATCTAGATATGCACTTTTTCCCCTTTAAATGTTTATGATAGTGGTCAAAACATCATGATAGCCTTCCCACCCACTGAAATTATTGAGTAATGAAAGATATTTTCTATAGTAACACAACAAATAATTCCTTTCATTAGGTATTTACAATAATTAGTTTGGCAGGCTTGCTTAAAACCAAGGCATTTTCACCCCATTTAAAAAAAAAAGTACAAGTGCTTGAGATGAATTAAAACAACCGCAAAAATAAAACAGCTGAAAGAAAGACTTGTTGAAAATAAAATTCCTGGAGAAGATATCAAACAGAGCATAAAATCAACCAATACAAAAGGTAATTGATCTCAGTGGAAGAAAACAACCAATTTTAAATTCATTCTTCTGTTTTGTATGCAATATGTATATGTAAACTATATGGTTTATCTGCTGTTTGTTTCACATATTTGGCTGAAATGCGTAAACCCAGCCATTGTAGATTATAAATCACAGATCTGGGCTTCAAATATTCTACAAACTAGCCAATTGTGGTTTATTCAATAAAACATGGTTATGCAAAATATGGCTTAGCGTGTTTTTTGGACTCATCTTTCTCTCTCGTGCAGACAAAATTTATGATAAGTTTATAAAATCAAACTTAATGCATTCTTACTATATGCACTAACATTTTGCTGTTTTATCAGTTGTTTCTCTCCCTTACACAATACTGCGACTCAGCTATTAAGAACAATTAGTCAGCCTTCTGAATGCCCTCCCCGTATATATTCTTGCAATGAGTAGAAATTCTATGAAATCAAGAGCTGGATAAACATAAAGCAGACTGTGGGAGGGTTCAGAATGTGTTATCTGTGAAAATCAGCCTATGACCTATCATTTTATTATTATGACCTATATGTCCTACTTTTCAAGAATACAAATGGGTGCAGCACCCAGTGAATGCCTGTGGGCGGGCATCCGGCCCCACCTAACCAAAGGTACACAGGTTCAGGAAAGTATATTTCATGCTCAGCTGAGGTAAATACAGAACCTTGGACCTTTCTCAGTCTCATTTCTAACAAGTAAATTCCTACATAAGTACTTTGAAGTTCTTTTCCCAGATTTCTCCCCACCTGGGCTGAGCCTCTGTTTATGAGGTAAATTCCCAACTGACTTGCCTGCAGGCAGTGTTTCTCAACCTTGACAGCTTGGAGATGCGTGGACTTCAACTCCCTGAATTCCCCAGCCAGCCAACTCCCAATTCTGGGAGTTGAAGTCCACGCATCTCCAAGCTGTCAAGGTTGAGAAACACTGCCTGCAGCTATCTCTTCCCTTCCTTTCCTAGCCTGCCCACGTTCACTCTCAGTGGAACAGACTTTGAAGCCAGCCAGTTCTTTAGCCTTCTCCCAGTATGTCAAAACCACCTGAACATACTTCTTTTACATTTAGCAACTCATATTTTAATTCGATCCATATTTTTCTTCTTTCCACTGCAGTCAACTTACTATGTTTCTTCCGTCATACTCAACTGTTACTTCCACATAACATAGTGGGCAGAAGTGTATATTTTTGTGTTGCCTTTTTAAATTCTTCTAACACTCTCACTTCTTGCTACAGACTGCAGACTGTCTACAACCTTCCTACCAGATTTTGCATGTCTTGAAATTTCTCCATCCATTTTCCCATACTTAGTAAACATTTTGCCAATATAAACAAATTTATCTGCTTGCTCTAGTTTTTCACATGTAGCCTAAATACTTTTGTTGATGAATATATTAAACCACCAAGGACACATCACATATTCTTGTCTTATTCCCTGCTCATTGTTGAACTATTCGCACTAAATAGTCTATTTATGTTCATGGATGTTTTTATTCCCTCATATACTGTTCAGCAACACTTTTTCAACTCCATATTTGCACAAAAATTCCATAATTCAAGCCTATTGGCCATCATGTTTCCTGTAAATCAATAAATCAACTAATCTTTCTTTCTTACATTCATATATGGCCTGCTGAAAAGGACAAATCTGGTTGGCACATACTGCCTGGCCGAAAGCCATATTGCCCTTCCCAAACTTGACTCACTATCACCTTTTGTTAAGTATCCCAGGCATACTTAACAAACTAAGCAACTCCATCAGGGAACCACATCCATACCTAACAGTTACAGAGTTACACCATCTACAGCCTTACCATTGTTCTGTTTTCTCACAGGAAATATGGACTGAATACAAAAGAGAGTGACCAGTATGAAAGATACTTGTAGAGGGGGGTTGTACAGAAAGAATGAATGAGAACTGAATTGCAAAACAAAGGTAGGAAGGAAAAGTGAATGGTCAAGAAGAGGAAGACTGAAAAAGCCATGTGTGGATCCTCAGAAAGAGAAAAGTGAGAATTTTAAAGAAAAGGGAACATATACATCTTTAAATGGATGTGGTAAAAGCAAGAATGGCTTGCAAGGGCAGAAAGATATGAAGAGGTATATTGAAGAGTGGTGTTGTAAATTAGATTAAGCTTATTCCTTTTTTTTTATTCTTCTGCCTTAATTTCTTTGGATTACTAAATCTTACTTCTTTTCTACCTTTTGCATAATGCTGCTTCTCCAAAAGGGAATAGTAAGATGGGAATGTATGTATACTGTACTAGTTATTATCTATAGCTTTTTTTAAAAAAAGAGAAAAATAAAAAAGAAACTCAATTATCTTATCATTTCCTTAAGAAATAAAAAAAGACACACAACTATAACAAAGATGATCCTCTCCTTTATCATACAGGAAGTACTGTAATGCTTACCATTTGCCTTCTTGGTTTGAAAGCTGTTGGACTAAATATCCAAATTGCTCATTTGGGGAGCCAGAAAACACTTTAGCTCCTTCGAGGCCAACATTGTATGCTTCGCAGCAATTTTCAAGAATGTCTATCAAGAAGAACATAAAAATCAATTAAGAGGGTGATGCACTTCCTGTCTTAATACCAGTTACACTCATTCATGATACTTATATCACAATATCTAGGTATATTCTAGTTATTTCTATGTTTCCATTCATGTACACACCATTGCGTAAAGCATTTGATAGACCAGGATCTGTTGGAAGAATTCCACATCTACACATACACAAGTCAAGGTTTGATAAACATGGTTAGTTTATGCAGTGGCTGGTTAGCTGCAAGCAAAACTAAAATCCAAACAAGCCACTCTGTAGCTGAGTATGTTTTGTGAACTCAGCCAAGATCTCAGCTTCTACTGCATAGGTACCAATAGAATAAAACCCTGCCCTGCCCAAGGGATCATAAACAGTTATAGGTTCAGACCATTCAAATGCAAGTTTGAAGTACAGATCTCCTCAAGATAAGAACTGACTTAGCAGTAAAAAAAAAAAAAAGTAGTGAAATCCCAGGTGGTATTGCCATACAAGTACACTGATATTTCTTGCTGGTTTGGTCTGGTTTTTTTAAGTTCCAGAGAAACTACCCATTGGCAATAAACCCAACAAAATAATTATATCTATAATATTGGCTATCATTATTAAAGTCCTAGGAATAATAATATCTGAAGTCTACTCTTGCAAAATAGCTAATGAGTGAAGCTGAGTCCATAAGCTGAACAATTAAGAACAACTTCCTACATCATTCAGTGTTGGGCTGAAAATACGTGGGAGTAGATTCAAGTAGACAAAACAATTTTGCCATTTTCCCAGCAGCTCTCCTTGTGACAATCATAACCACTTACCAATATTTTGCTAACCTTTCACATCCTAGGGCTCCATGCGGCCAGACACCTCTTTCTTACTTGACAACTGTTCAAAAACAGCCATTTAAGCTTTTTAAAGCTGTGTCCCTGTAATTAGCATGCAAGGCATGCACACTGCAAAACTAGTTTATATTTAAAAAGCAAACAAATGTCCAACAAACAAGAATGACCCCATTAAAATCAGGAAACCTAATGCATGAACGAGCATTTCCAAGCATGAAAGGCTACTCTCTATTGTAGGAAACAGAAACCTTTTCATCAGGCCCCAGACTGTTTATAGATAACAGTTACTGGAACTACACAATTATGCATCACATTCCCGGGCAAGTCAAGGTTGTGGTGTCTGCATGGTAGTCTAGACAGAAGGTGCAAGGTCTTTGTTATTGGCTAAGGTTGGGCATCCCCTGTGGTTCAAAGGCTTGTTTGCTACTGCCAATGGGGCTAGTCTACAATGGCATTATTTTACCACACTGTGAAAGTTTTGGTTTGCCACTACTGTACAAGCAACATTTGAAGGCCACAGCTTACCATTCATTTGTAAATTGCAGACCAAATTCTTGGTAGCAAGCAGTTAAGATAATACTGATGTCTCTTATAGTTTATGTATTAGTTTTCACCATAAAGTTACAGCATTGGAAGTCTCGCTATTGACACAAGAGTAGAGGGTATAATTAGTACTTTAATAGAGGCCAACAAACTGTTTCTTCTGTAACTCCCATGATTGCCCGATAACCTCCTTTGGCCATGCTGCCTGAAAACTTTGCGAATTGCAATCCAAATCTATTTGGAGGGTGACACATTGGAAAAAGCTATTGTAAACCATGTGTCTTAGATTGTCACAATGGTGATTAAGTCCCTATATGCAATGGCTCAAGTATCAAATTTGGAAATAGGAAATTGTTTGCATGCTCATCAGGAAATAACTGAGTGACTAAATTATCAGATGATTTGATACTGAGTATCAGTTTGTACTAAAAAAATTTTAGTTTTAACACACAGGCCATGTTCATGTACCATGCTGAGCCACAGAATATTTGGTTTGGCTTAGCTTGTATAAACCCATCCATTCTGGCCTGTTAACCACGGTTTATGGTAGTGTTAACTCTGCTAATTGCAGCTTATCCAATAAGCATGGCTAAACAAATCATAGCTTAGCACAATAGATGAACCCAATCACTGACTTTTCCAACAAATGCTTCTGACATTATTGCTTGTAGTCAGAGAACATTGCTACAATTAACTAAAATAAGGGCAACACTTTCTAAGGTGGTCATGTATTTTACTATTTCATTTTCATTCCTTGATTCAATCCTGCGCTACCTTCTTCACCATCTTCCCTAATATTCATATTTCAAAGCACTAGTGGGCAAACCCTGAGGCATTTCTATAATCTACTGGGCTGTCAGCACATTTATGCACTCATTTCCTTCCTCTCTTATGGTAGCCCCAGGCAGCAAACATAGACTTTGTGGGGTAGATTAAGCTGAACAATGGAGACAACCCCCAAATTATTCAGTGTGTTGTGTGGCTGAGAAAAAATTTGAACCCCAGTTCCAGTCCAAGACTGCTGCCACCGCAGATGCAGAAATTAGAAGCCATTATCATCACTGTATTATGAAAATAAAAGCATGAACAAGAATCACTTCTATACTCCTTGAAGTTATTTAAAATGACACCCTTAGGATGTGCTGTCTGCACATTGGTCAGGTAAAGGACATGTTGTGAAAGGGCTTCTAAAGTGCAGGATGTAAAGTGATCCTTCTAAACCAATTGGAGTTTGAGGCCTGCCCTCTTTCTCACTCACTTTGGCATAATTTTCTGTAGGAAGTGACCTCACAATCTAGATCCCAAAAATATCTATTTCTACAGGTGCCTTATAAATTCTTCAAATGTGCTTAATGTAAATGGCAATTAGAATAGGTACATCATATCTCTGGTCATTTATAGACAGGCTAGGACCCAGTTGGGTAAAGCTTTGAAAAGTGCTTCACTACTATATGATGATGTTTTGAGTAGAGTGGCCATACAAAGCTACTTTGTGAAGCAATGTGGACCTTTTTCCTAAAGAGCAATTCAATGTTCATCCCATGTCATTTCTGGAGCCTCCTTTGGCTCCTACTGAGAGGGCTGGAGTGGGCCCTAGGAGTTGTTAAGGTGCTTTATTGTCATTGCTGCATCTTAATGATGCAAACAGAGTTGCCTCCATGGTGCAGCATGCAAAGCACCTTGTCAGAGTTTGTCTGCTATGCATAGGCCTACAAGAATCTTCTAGTTTATACTTTTAAAAGAAAGCTGCAATATGCAGGAAAATATATTCAAATATACAAAGAATTGTATATGCCTATCTTTAATCTTTGAACCTATAAAGGCTTCTCTTTGTCAACTGTGCATTTATAGGTGACTGTTATTAGAAATTTCTGAATTTCAAGAATACTAAAATAATGTTTCAGTTTAATAGTCACAACTTGTTGCTATTTAATAAATTACATTTCCTATGAATCATTGTGGCAAGGGTTATGCTTCTCATAAATTACAGCAGCATCTGATACAGATTCAAAACATCCCCATTCAGGCACAAGCAACAAGTATGAGCAGGCCTAGGAGAATTTAGATTTTGCATTAGAAAGGAAAGAGAAAGACACCTTGAAGTCAACCTCATGGAGGCTGCATCCCGGCAAGTTTGTCACCGGAATGGGGCTTTTGACTTCCCAGCAAGCCAACTGTACAAAACATTAAGAAAACTAACCAACTAGCCAGTGGTTGGGGATGGAATGGAATGGAATGGAATGGAATGTATGAATGAATGAATGAATGAATGAATGAATGGACTGGTTGGCAGACTGTAATCCTGAACAAAAGAAACATTTCACAGTGCAACATTTTCAGGTGTATCCCAGTTGTATTTAACTATGCCTGTAACTCAAACAAATAAAATAGTACATCTTTTCTCAAGTGTACAAGCATGACAGTATATAAATGAAGTTTTTGAAACTGGTTGCCCAAACTGCTTTACATGAAGTCCTTCCACTAACCCACTCTTCTTTAGGGAGGACTGGTATTAAGAAGTAGAAATCTGTGTGAAAAATTCCATGGACTTATTTAACCAGGAGTCCTCGGGAACCACAAAGTCCCCAACATCCTTTAAAGTTCTTCAGCCCCAGCAAGACCTCTAGGAAAACAATCACTTAGAAATCAAAGACATTACATGACTGATCACAATTAGTATATGTTTGTGGGTATTGTTTTGGGTAGGCAATGAGATGAGAGCGCTCTGTGTGGGAGAGAAAAACTATTGTATATCTGCACTGCAGCTTTTAGAGCTTTTTCCAGATGGTACAATGCCTACTGCAGCCTGGTGTAGAAGACAATTTGTTAGGAAACTCAATGGCTTATTTCACAAACATTTAAACTCTACAGTTGTAATAGTGGAAGCATAAAATATTCTAATGTAAATAATTACACAAAGCTCAAAGTCTCTCTATCACCATTTCTTCAGAACCTGAAATTAAAAGTTTGAACTTGGGACATGAAAAAGGAAAATTTTTGGCAGAGAGAACATTACATGACAATAATGTTCTCATTGAGAATATAAATCTATCCTAATAAAAAAAGACTATCTGCCTAAACTATCCAAAGTATAATAACCAGTGAATTTATTTGTTGTTTTCATATTGCATGTTGCCTTTCTGTTCTCCTGTAAGCTGCTTTACATAGTCATTTGGATAAAACAGCAGAGTAGAAATAAGTCAATATTAATAAACAATAGGGACAAATTAGAAGCAACAGAGAAGTGCAACAATGCAATTTGAGTCAAATCGCTATAAAACATAATATATTGAGGGATTTTTTTTTCTTATTTTAATTTTTTTGAATAGCATAAAAATTGAGAGTGAATGCTGCAAAAAGAATGTACTTCCTTTTAGGATCTGAAACCCCAAGTGTGATTTATATTGCTTCTATAGCTGCTACATGATTACAATATTGAAAACTCACACAAACAACTCTTCATTCAGGAAGAAGACTTAGAGTCTTCAATTATACTCATGTCTTCTAAATTGAAGGTTATATTTTTGATCTCCTGTGATTAAGGTGTCTTTGAAGACCCAACAAATGCTGGTCATCAGATACAAGTGAAAGTTTAACTCAGCTTAAATACTCAAAAATGTGCCCATATTTTGAATTGTGAGTGCATGCTTTTTAAATATGTACAGCCCATGAAATATAGGAGCCCTAAAGGTTTTTTATAAAGGAAACTGCCATAAGGACCAATGGTATTCAGAGGCATCCATCAGAGGCTCAAGGGAGGCAAATTATAAAAGCAGAATGATGCCATTGTGACAGAAGTTCTTCTTCTTTTGTATGTGTGTTGACAGGTCACACACATGTTCAAAAGGAGAAGAGCTTGTATTGGGATGGCACACTACTGCTTTTATCATTTTGACAAAACACGTGCAATCCTGTGCACGTCTCTGGTGGTATCTAATGGAGTATCACATATAGAACAGCTGTAGAGGTAGAAGAAGCTGGACTTCTTTTTTCTAACCATACAGAAGAAGGCTGAGGAGCCAAAGCACCTGCAGAAATACCTGGTGAGGCAAGATAGGAAAGGCTTCATCTATCACCTCATACCTGTCTGTACTTTATCTTGTGAAATACACTCTCATATATTTCTGTAGGAGCAAGATGAATACCTAGTCCTCTTGAGAAATTTATAATTAATACTGGGAAAGAGGGAAGGAAAGAGAAGAAAAGGATGACCAGCAGCAAGGTGGATGGACTCAATTACAGCGGTGCTGGATGCATCACTGGAAAACCAGAAGGGCCAGGTTCAGGACAGATCATCCTGGAGAAATTCTATCTACATTTTCACCAGGAGCCAACACCACTTTGATGGCACATAATCAATCAAAACAGCAAACATTTTAGCATCAAACATGACTGCCTATTACATTTTGTCTGGCCCTAAAACCAGATTACAAAGCAGCATGTGTCCAAGCTCAAGAAGGCTAAATTAACCAATTAATGCCGAATAATTATGGCTGAACTCTTTTGCATTATGAGGTTGCACTGAATTTTTATTTTATTGTTGTAAATCTTGATACATTATGTTGTGTCAATACAATGATATTTATACAATATTAATTAAAATTATTGAAATTCTATTATTTAGTAACTTAGAGTATTTAAGATAAAGAAAAGAGAAATATTCTACCAATATTAATTACAATTTAGGATATCAATATTACAAACATAAAATTATTTGACTTTTTCATCCAAAATTAAGTATAACATTAGAAAAAATAACATGGTCAGGCAGAGAAGGCATGTTATGGACTCCATTGGCAAGAGAATCCTGTTGCCCTTGCCCTACGGAATATTCTCCCTTCAGAGGTGAGGCGGGCCCCTACCCTCCCAGCTTTCTGGAACGAATTGAAGACCTGGCTCTGCCAACTCACATGGGGTGAGAAGAGATATAACCAACCCTGGGAGTGGCTGGCGCCTTGAAGACGCTCCCTAAGTCTAATAACTCCTAGTTAACATCAGTTTCTTGGAAGATATTATTTATATAGGATTTTTTTGGTAATGTATTCTAATTAATATTTATTTTTTACTGTAAACCTCCCAGAGTTACTTTGCAGTGAGATGGGCGGTGACAAATTTGAAATATAAATAAATAAATAAACATAGAAGCCTCTGCAGAAATACAGAGAAGGGATGGGCAACCTCTAGCCCTCTACATGTTGTTGAACCACTTGTCCCAGCATTCTGCACCACTGGTCACGATGGATGGAAATTGCAGTTCAGTAATGTTTCAAGGGCCACAAATTTCCCATCTCTAAAATAGAAGAAAACCTTAATATAACAGGCCTGAATTGTGTTCTGGTAAAGCTGTATTTATTACTAGCTTTTTAAAAAAAGCAGCCTAATCAATTTTTCCCCCAAGCCTTTTTTGTAGATAAAAGGAAAACAAGGGTTCCTGTGGAGCTGCTTCTTTGTTATTATCTCTTCCCTTTAATTTGTTTTTGAAGGAGTGGCAGAGGAAACGCAAGGAAACCTGCTTCATGTCTGCATAATGTTGATATCACATGGGGCTTTTTTGCATTTATATTTCAGCAGTTATTGCTTATTAACAATGGAATTCCATATATGATTACCCCAGAAGTAAACTCTACAGTATTCAATAGTAACTATGCTTAGAAGAAAGAATAAAAAAGATTGAGAACTGGGGGAAACAGGAGCTTTTCATGTAAGAGCGCCAACATGGTGTAGTAGTGAAGGTGTTGGCCTAGACGCCAGGAGACTCAGGTTCTAGCCTACCCTCAACCACAGAAGTTCACTTGGTGACTTTGGGTCAGCTGCTTTCTCTCAGCTCAACAGTCACAGGGTTGTTGCTGTGGGGAAAAAGTGCTGTGTGTGCAACCGTGAGCTCCTGAAGGAAAGCAGGATATAAATCTAATAAATAAGAGCCAGAGGACCGTTGAAACATTTAATGGACTAGTTTGCTACAAATTCTTTGTTATTAATTTGCAGGGAGGGGGAAAGGAAGAGTGTTTTTAACACTTATCTGGCCTCACCTTATACAGGAAGCAGCTATTTATAAGTCTGTCTGCACTGCTCTTCACATTCTTATTTACAGTAAATTGTTTGCAACAATGAAGAGAATCAAGTGAATTGATCAACGAACAACCCTTATTCCATTCTATCCACAAATATAGCACAATATTGTTTTTCTTTCAAATTGGATTTGCATTTCTTTCTTTTCCTAAATTCACCAGGCTGCTACACTGATGATTAAGCACAAATTTATTTCCAAAAATGTCACAGATGATCAGATAAAACTCTGGGGCCATGAAAGTAAAATTCCACTAATACTACCACTGGAATCAGTTGATTACCCATGGGTACTAAAAATGAATGTTTTCTAAATGTGCACATTCTGATGGTGCTTGCCAAACACAAGAGTATTTTGAACGTATTATCTGTATTTATTCTGTTCACAAAGAAGGCTTCTGTACTGGCCATTCAGGAAGAGTGGTGAAACAAGGGCCAAATCTGGAATGGTTCTTTTTGCATTTTTAGAAACAAAACTATGTGAACACCAAGAACAGAGATATGGGCCTCTGTAGCGCTCTATTCTTAGGTAAGCAAAAATTAAGTCAAAGCTACAATCCTAATTATGCTTTCTAGGAAAGATGACCTTTTTACAATTAAGGGTCACATTTCCTCAGGGTATTATGCAGCTGTGGGCACTGCATAATGGCAAAGGATGGGATCATGGCCAAAAGTGCTAACAGGGCAGAACTGTACAATTTCCTCTCTGTGTTGGTCCTACCATTTCCTCTCTCTTTTCCATTCAATGTCTGCCTCTCTGACTATGCCATTTCTGCAGGACAGTTAGACTGGGGGTTGAATTAAACTAAGCCAAAAGCTACTTACAGCCTCCTTTTAGGCAATCATTCACCCTGGATCCATGAACATAATATACATTATTTATTATTCTTATTATCAGTCTGAATCAATCTACTGCAGGATGAAGCCCTCTTCACTGTAATCTACCAGGTCCAAAGCAGATTGGTAGACAGATGTTTTTCAACTTCCCAGTTAAGGCCTGACTGGTCAACCCTGCTTCTAGTCCAGCACCTTAACCACTACACCTCACTGGCTCTCATCTCTGTCTCTCTACCTCTTTCTCTTCGCAGAATCACAGGTGTCCCTCCAGATTGGCTATGGAAAGGCTGCAAAACAGTAAAGAAGGTCATTATCTGGCTTTGCATTCAATACAGCTTTTGCAAAAGTGGAAGTTGCTTTGATCAAGGTCAGATGACAGAACAAGCCAACAAAGCCCTGATTCAGAAACTGTGATTTCTTTAATAGGATTATTATTCATTCTCCCTTCTAAGGGAAAAAGTCCAATTTAAACACATTACTAAAATTTGATTGGCATAGATGTATAGAACAAAATAAGTTATTAAAAGATTCCACTAATAGCATCTGTTGGAGAACTGCTCTGCTGGAACTATCAAACTTCTGTTGCTGGTATAAAGCTTCACAGATAACTCTGACTGGCATGCAGCTTGTGTCTCAAACGCCTTTCAACATGGTAACCATGGAAATAGCAGCAGGCCTGCACAATGCTGCCCAACAAACACCTGGAAGAGTACTGTAAGTGAAAATAACTGCTCTGAATGGGGAATGCCCCGGTCTTTTAGCAGAATTCATGGATTTGCCAAGACTTTCTGAAAAAGATGTAGACTCACAAACATATCCATTGACCTC